>NW_020664382.1:3820986-4026352 GCF_002925995.2 Terrapene triunguis
AGGGAGGGAGGGAGGAGGACGTGCTCTCTCTGGCTGAGTGTCGGAGCCCCATGTAAGTGACACCGTCCTGCCGGCAGCGCTGTTAGCCGCGCGTGCTCTGCATCAGGGGGAAGTCCGGACATTTGCAAATTCCCCCCGGATGCTATTTTTAGCTTAAAAAGCCGGACATGTCCGGGGGAATCTGGACGAATGGTAACCCTAATTCTATGTATCCCATGAAAAGTGTGGCTCAAGCAACCCTTGTGCACCTCTGATCACAGGGTTTGCAATTTTACCAGGGCTTTACATGGGCTGCACACAAGGTGGGGGAGGAAGACTCTTTAGCCTTTTTACTAATTGTGGGACTCTTTTTCTGGGAGTTACACTTTCAAAAACTCTTTTCATTATCACTGGTGCTCAGAGTTTGTTATGAAGGATTTGTTCTTTCATGCTTTTTTTGCTGCCCCTTTATTTATTTATTTTTAATTGTGAAAAAGGAAAATTCAGGCTTGCAGGCAAGTATTACCTTAAGCAAAGACTCTGATAAATTCACACTAAACTTGATTCAAAACTAGACCGAGGCTCTATACTGATACTATACAAGACTATTCCTGGTCTGAAGCTGAGCTCAAATGCCACACTGTCTGTGTGGAATGCAATGTGACAGACCCAGACCAGTGGGGTACAGGAGTCTGGTAGAGGGCAAATATACTGGTCACTGGATGAGTAGTTTTCTGTTCCCTGAGTGACCAGAGCAGGGGCTGCACTAGAGTAATCAGGAACCTGCTAGAACCAGTTAAGGCAGGCAGGCTAATTAGGACACCTGTAGCCAATTAAGAAGAAGCTGCTAGAATCAATGAAGGCAGGCTAATCAGGGCACCTGCGTTTTAAAAAGGAGCTCACTTCAGTTTGTGGTGTGAGTGTGAAGAGCTGGGAGCAAGAGGTGCAAGGAGCTGAGAGTGTGTGCTGCTGGAGGACTGAGGAGCACAAGTGTTATCAGACACCAGGGGGAAGGTCTTGTGGTGAGAATAAGGAAGGTGTTTGGAGGAGGCCATGGGGAAGTAGCCCAGGGAGTTGTAGCTGTCATGCAGCTGTTACAGGAGGCACTATAGACAGTTGCAGTCCACAGGGTCCTGGGCTGGAACCCGGAGTAGAGGGTGGGCCCGGGTTCCCCCCAAACCTCCCGATTGACCTGGACTGTGGGTTCTTCCAGAGGGGAAGGTCTCTGGGCTGTTCCCCAACCCACATGGTGAATCTCTGAGACAAGAAAATCTGCTAATAAGCGCAGGACCCACCAAGATAGAGGAGGAACTTTGTCACAACAAGTCCAGGTGGGCTCTGAGGTAGTGTTATATTGTCTTTCACAGGGCCTTATGCAATGCTCCAAAATGTAACTGTGCTTTAGATGATTTTGCACCATATGTGGTATCAACCCATTAATAGGTTTCTTTGGTGTTTGTAAATGAGATTAATCCCCTGCTTTCAAATCCGTTTCCAGACATGCTGAAAAGTCCTTGTACCATAGTATTGTTATGCAGATTTGCAAGCAGGAAGGTGCAAACAAACCTGGCTAACCAGTCTAGAGGGAACTGTGTGTCTCAAACTGAAAAACAAGGGATGGAATAAAATTACCTCATAGTCCAGATTTAAAATGTTCACACAAATAGTTTTAAAAGAAATCCTGCTGAAATGTGTAGCCTGATTAAAAAACAGTGACTAAAGTCAACTATATATTTGCATTATTATCACACTATTGGGTCAGATCCTCAGCTCATCCTTCACAAGCTCTGCCAACTTACACTAACTGAGGATCAGGCCCTGTATATTTAGTGGCTAAATTCTGTAGTCTTTACTTAGTTTTGGCCCCACATTATCAATCCTTACTCAGGCCAGATCTACACTAGGAAATTAGGTCAGTACTGTATAACTACATTGCTCAGCAGTGTAAAAAATCCACACCCCTGAGTGATGCAGTTAAACCAAATGAACTCCTGGTGCAGACAGTGCTATGTCAACAGGAGAGTTTCTCACGTCGACATAGCTACCATCTCTTGCAGAGGTGGAGTACCTCCGTGGATGGAAGAAGACCTCCCGTTGGCATAGGTAGTATCTTCACTGAAGTGTGAAAGTGGCGCAGCTGCACCAGTGCAGTTACACCGCTGCAGTGTTTTAAGTGTAGACCTGCTCTCAGATAAAATACTATGGGCTAAATAGTCCCCAAGAAAGCCACGTTTAAGAATGGCCATATTGGGTCAGACCAATGGTCCAGCTAGCCATCTGTCCTCTAACAGTGGCCAGTGCCAGATGCTTCAGAAGGAATAAACAGAACAGGGCAATTTTGAGTGATCCATCCCTTGTTGTCCAGTCCCAGCTTCTGGCAGCTGGGGGTTTAGGGACACCCAGAGCATGGGGTTGTGTTCCTGACCATCTTGGCTAATAGCCATTGATAGACGTATCCTCCATGAACATAGCTAATTCTTTTTTTTTTAACCTAGTTACACTTTTGGCCTTCACAACTTCCCCTGGCAATGAGTTCTACATGTGGACTGTGCATTGTGTGAAGAATTACTTCATTATGTTTGTTTTAAACCTGCTGCCTATTACTTTCATTGAGTGACTCCAGTTTCTTGTGTTATGTGAAGGGGTAAATAACACTTCCTTATTCACTTTCTCCACACCAGTCCTGATTTTATAGACCTCTATCATAGTACCCTTTTGTTGTCTCTTTACTATGCTGAACAGTCCCAGTCTTTTTAACCTCTCCTTGTATGGAAGCTGTTCCATACCCCAATCATTTTATTGCCCTTCTCTGCATCTTTTCCAATTCTAATACATCTCATTTGAGATGGGGAAACCAGACCTTCATGCACTATTCTAGGTGTGGGCATACCAGGGATTTTTATAGTAGCATTATGATATTTTCTGTCATATTATCTATCCCTTTCCTACAGTTTGCTAACATTCTGTGAGCTTTTTTTGAGTGCTGCTGCACATACAGCAATGTTTTCAGACAACTAACCATAATGAGTCCAAGATCTTTCTTGAGTGGTAACAGCTAATTTAGATCCCTTAATTGTGTATGTATAGTTAGGAGTATGTTTTCCAGTGGAATTACTTTGCATTTATCAACATTGGATTTCATCTGCCAATTTGTTGCCTAGTCAGATCCCTCTATAGCTCTTCGAAGTCAGCTTTGGATTTAACTCCCTTGAGTAATTTTGTATTGTCTCCAAACTTTGGCACCTCATAATTCACTCCCCTTTCCAGATCATTTATAAATATGTTCAACAGCACAGGTCCCAGTACAGAACCTTGGGAGACCCTGCTATTTACCTCTCTCCATTATAGATTCATAGATTCTAGGGCTGGAAGGGACCTCGAGAGGTCATCGAGTCCAGTCCCCTGCCCTCATGGCAGGACCAAATACTGTCTAGACCATCCCTGATAGACATTTATCTAATGTACTCTTAAATATCTCCAGAGATGGAGATTCCACAACCTCCCTAGGCAGTTTATTCCAGTGTTTAACCACCCTGACAGTTAGGAACTTTTTCCTAAGGTCCAACCTAAACCTCCCTTGCTGCAGCTTAAGCCCATTGCTTCTTGTTCTATCCTTAGAGGCTAAGATGAACAAGTTTTCTCCCTCCTCCTTATGACACCCTTTTAGATACCTGAAAACTGCTATCATGTCCCCTCTCAGTCTTCTCTTTTCCAAACTAAAAAAACCCAATTCTTTCAGCCTTCCTTCATAGGTCATGTTCTCTAGACCTTTAATCATTCTTGTTGCTCTTCTCTGTACCCTCTCCAATTTCTCCACATCTTTCTTGAAATGCGGTGCCCAGAACTGGACACAATACTCCAGTTGAGGCCTAAACAGCGCAGAGTAGAGCGGAAGAATGACTTCTCGTGAAAGCTGACCATTTATTCCTACCCTTTGTCTCCTGTTTTTTAACCAGTTACTGATCCATGAGAGGACCTTCCCTCTTATTCCATGACTACTTACTTTGCTTAAGAGGCTTTGGTGTGCAACCTTGTCAAAGGCTTCCTGAACGTTCAAGTACCCTATATCCACTGGATTACCCTTGTCCACATGCTTGTTGACCGGCTCAAAAATTCTATTAGAGTGGTGAGGCATGATTTCCCTTTACAAAAGCTGTGTTGACTCTTCCCCAACATATCGTATTCATCTGTTTCTGATAAGTCTGTTCTTTACTATAGTTTCAACCAATTTGCTGAGAAATTAAGTTAGGTTTACCGGCCTGGAATTGCCAGGATTGCCTCTGGAGCCTTTGTTAAAAGTCAGCATTACATTAGTTACTCTGCAGTCATCTAGTACAGAGCCTGATTCAAGTGATGGGTTACATACAACAGTTAGTAGTTCTGCAATTTCACATTTGAGTTCCTTCAGAACTGGCCCTGGTGATGTATTACTGTTTAATTTATCATTGTGTTCCAAAACCTCCTCTACTGATACCTCAGTCTGGACAGTTTCTCAGATTTGTCACCTAAATAGAATGACTCAGGTGTGGGGATCTCCCCCCACATCCTCTACAAAGACCAATGCAAAGATGCATGGAACATGGATGTCTCCTCTCCAGCATGGAAGGGAGATTTGGCCATATCGGGTAATTCCACGTCCCCCTTCTGTTGGACTCAACAGAGGGTGCTCTGTGTGTCTGGCATCTGTACAGTAGGAGATGGTAGAAACTGTGCAGGCCAAGGAACCACATTGTTTCCCGTAGCCTTGCAAAGCTTTGGCAGAAAATATAATGTACACCCTAAAGTATGATGTCCCTCTGCACACAGAGTTGCTCAGACATTGTCTCTGAGGTGCAATTTCTCCACAGGAAGCCATGCACCTCTGAACTGCCCGCAACAATTTTACCCTTAGTTGCTTCACCATAAAATGCCTTTCATACTGTACATAAGCTATGTGTGGTCTCTTATGATTTAATGATCCACAGTGTTTAAGGCATTATACCATAAAGTGATTATTGTGTATAGATGTATAGAGAAAGTTAGGAGTACAGTAGTCTATTGTGATTGGTACATTTTATAAGGAGGGGTTATCTGATTTTATAAAATAGCTGCCCCAACTCATAAATGATTTACTGAGATGGCGAGAGATTAGGAAACAGCTCAGATCCACAAAGCTGACATTTATGGTTCCTACTCCCCATGTGTCTTAAACTTTTTGAAGTGGTCTCAACCACGCTTCAAAATCAGCACATAATCTTTTCATACAAAATCTTGCATGCAAATAATATCATCTCATCTCCCCAATCTCCATTTGCAAACGCATGTAATTGTGTAGGTAAAACTGCATGCCCTAATTTAGAGGTTGCATTTGAAAATATAGTTCTAATTATTCTACATTATATATGCAGAAAGATGGCAACTGTAATGAGCCAGATAAATTTGTCACGGTGTGCAGGTTCCGATGCTTTTAGTGTGAGCATTATTTTTTATTCTGCAAGCTTTTAATTAACTAAATACTTCTAGAAATGGAATTGTTTCTACTTTATGTTTTGTCTTGTTGAATAAGTGAGACACAATCAGTATTAACTATATCTTATTTTTTTGAGATTGTGAGAGAGAGAGGGAAGGTAGGGAAGGTAATATTGTTTATTGGACCAACTTCCATTGGTGGAAGATACAAGCTTTTGATCTACAGAGTTCTTCAGGTCTGGGGAAAGAAATCAGAATGTCTGAGCTAAATACAAGTTGGTTAAGATACAGATAGTTAAGCAACATTGTAGGAGGTCACTTGAGATGGAGTGGGCAATAAGGGTTGGATTGTTATGCAAAACGGCTTTGAAGAGGGCCATTAAGAGTTAGCAGGCAGGTATGTATTACAGATTGTAGGAAACCAGTGTCCCTGTTTTAAGTCCATGGATTTTAGTGTCTGGCAGTGTTATGAATTTAAGTTCCTAGGCTTGCCCTTCTGAAGATGTTGTTGTGCAGGTTTCCGCTGAGGATGAATACTGAAGGATTAGATGTGGAGTGATCCCTTTTGTGAAAAGGTGTTTGCCATGGATAATATGGTGTTTTTTGTCTGTCTTTTATCACTTTTTTGCGTCAAGAGTGTGGTGCTTGTCTGGTTTCACCCATATAGTTGTTACTGGGGCATTTAATGCACTGTATGCACCACATGTTGTGATAGGCATGTGTAGGCCCCATAAATCTTGAAAGGTGTGTTGTGGGTGGTATTTATCACCATAACAATGGAGATATGTCTGCAGGTTTTGCCTCTGTTGTTTTGGCAGGGTCTGGTGCTGCTTTGAGTTGATGTGTCCTTGTCTGTGGAGAAATTGTTTCTGATGAAATTGAGGGGTTGTTTGAAGCCCATGGGGGGAGGGGGGGTTGCAGGAAAGATTGCTTTCAAGATATGGTCCCCTTCAAATATAGCTTGTAATAGTTTGATACCCTGTATGAGTTCCAGTGTGGGATAGTAAGTGACAACTAGGAGTGTATGGTCAGTAAGTAGGTCCCTGGTTTCAAGAGACAGTTTTGGTGTCTGGAAATAGCCAGAATGCAAAGGTACTCAGCCATGCCTCGTTTCTCATGTGACACTTTGTATTATAGGGCTGCAAGAAGGATGACACAGGTCTGTTATGCCAGCTCTGTGCCACACAGGGATTCCTTCTATGCCAGGGGAATTTCCATGTATCTGGTTAAGCCAGGTTTTACAGCCACTTTGTTTTTTGAAGCAATCTGAAGGGGTAGTGGATGAAAAAACAGGCCCATTGTCTTAACCCCAATGGTGGCATGAATACAATGGGTATGTAGTTCCCATAAAATGATATATATCCACTTGTCAAAGGGGGTTTTGAGTCCAATGTTGGCAGAACTGCCTAGTGGTGATACTCTGGACTGTGCAACCCAGTGGTGAGTGTCAGTAGCCGCTTTGCCTAGTAGTGGGATTCAGCAACCGTGTCATCCAGTGATGAGAATCAATGGCCGCTTTGCCTAGGAGCAGGATTCAGCGGCTATGTTGCTCAATAGCGAGAGCCAGTTGCCGTCTTGTCTAATGGCTGGGTTCAGCGGCTGTGTTGCCCGGTGGCGAGAGTCAGTGGCTGTGGACAGGGGAACTTGGGCCCACCCTGCTTCACCTGGTTCCAACCCAGGGTCAAAAGAAACAATAATTTGAATTGCATAGTCTAGGAGGTGCACACCCCATGTCTGATCCTTGGGCCACTTCCTACCCTGGCTTCGGATCGTCTGCTGGTTTCACTGGTCCGTCTTGGGGTCCCTCTTGGAGTTCTTTCAGGTCACTCTCTGGACGGTCTCCCTCTGTCTGTGGTGGTTTGGCATCCTCAGCCCCCACGGCTGATGGGTCTGCAGCAGCTTGACTGTGGGGCCTATTCCTGGCCTTTGGGAGCCTCCATGGCTCCTCCACAGGAGCCTGTAGCACCCAAGTGCTCTCCTGCTCCATCAGCCCAGACTGAGCTGAGTTGCTCCCTTTTGAACCCTGCCTCCACTGGCAACGGAGGTGAGGGGGCATGGCTTCCTGTGTCCAGAGCAGCTCCTTAACTCTTGCTTCCTCAGTGTGGGGTTGGTACACCCCGTCACACCACTTCAGCTCTTCCTTCCTGCTGCCCAGACTGACACACTCTTTTTATTAGCAGCATCATGCTGAAAAAAACAGGGGGGCTAACATGTCTGAGATCTATTGAAAATGGAGAAAATGACCTGTTTCAAGGCTCATTTATGACATTTGGACTCTATCGCTTCCGTTCATCAATTATGAGAAAAGAATACAGGCTTAAAAATAAGTTAATTTCCATAAGAATTTCTGTTAATAAACTTAGGTGTGAACACTTACATTTCTATCTTTGTACGCATTCTTTGTACAACCGTTCTTCCTTAGAATATATTCATACCGTATGTTATATTATTCATGGCTGATCCTGTGTACCATACTCTTTTTAATATTCCACTTGTTTTTATTGTCACTGGGTATAAAAACAGTATAAAAACACTTTATATATGGTGTGTTAAGAGGGACAAAATTGCAGTCGTTGTTTTATGACAAAAGTGTCATAGTGATTGTATTTTGGGGAAAGACAAAGCAGAGAGCCAAAAATACTGGTATAGATGTATGACTCAGTATAAACTGTATCTGACATTTTTCAGTGAAAGATTATTTAAAAAAAAAAAAAAAACAAGAAACCCTGAAGTTTGAAACTTACTCTATAAACTTTATTTTATGATTAAATTATCTACTGGAAAATATTTGAGAGTTTAACTTCTCCTGCTTTTTGAAGGCCCTGTATCAATATTGGGTGCAAAGGAGTGCATCGTCCTGCTCTTCTACGCTGTCTGAGATATAGAGACTTTAATATATCCTTTTCCAAAGTGAAGACAACTTCAAACCCACAGATAAAACATCTGTGCTTAATTAGTTTCGTGTAAGTGGAATTACAATATTAG
Source organism: Terrapene triunguis (assembly GCF_002925995.2). Taxonomy (NCBI): domain Eukaryota; kingdom Metazoa; phylum Chordata; order Testudines; family Emydidae; genus Terrapene; species Terrapene triunguis. Next base: position 3,829,399 of record NW_020664382.1, read on the forward strand.
TGCAAGATTTTATATTCCTGATTATTTCTAAGATGTTTTTAGCAACCCACAAACAAAACAGAATAACCTCTTCCCTCAACACAAATGTCTATTTAAAGAAATTCAAGTGCTCTTCCTACATCCCAAAAGAAGGGCAACCCATTTCTCCCCCTTCCCCTTGCATGTCACCTTTAGGCATTTCCTGGGTTGTGATTCCAATTTCTCTTTGTGGTAATGAAATTCAAGGGGTGTTGGATTTCTTGGGTTGATAGTAGAGCTGGTCACAATTTTTTGACACAAACTTTCAGTTCTAAATGGTATGAGGGATGTAAAACTAAAACACCGAGGGGCAAATCCTGTTCCTGGTGTACAGCTCAAAGAAATAGGTTGTGTGTCAGGGAGGAAGGAATCCTCCACATTTAGGCTTGGTCTACAGTAGAAAATTAGGTCGACACTACTATCTCACTTAGGGATGTGGGAGAATCCATATCCCTGCACAGCATAGTTAAAACAACCTAGGTCCCCCTGTAGACAGCGCTATGTGGATGGAAGAACTCTTCTATTGACCCAGCTACTACCTCTCAGGGAGGTAGATTGCCTGTGCTGATGGGGGAATCCCACCCATTGGCATAGGTAGTGTCTACACAAGGGGTGGGCAAACTAGGGCCCACAAGCCACGTCTGGCCTGTCAGACATTTTAATACAGCCCTCGAGCTCCCACTAGGGAGTGGGGTCTGGGGCTTGCCCCGCCCCGGCACACCAGCCAGGGAGCAGCACTGGGGGCTTGCCTCGCTCCGCATATGCCGTGGCTCTGTGCGGCTCTCGGAATCAGTGGCATGTCCCCCCTCCAGCTGCTATGAGTAGGGGCAGCCAGGGGGCTCCGCATGCTGCCCCCGCCCCAAACGCTGCCCCCGCAGCTCCCATTGGCTGGGAACCGTAGCCAATGGGAGCTGTAGGGGCAGCACCTGCGGATGGGGCAGTACACAAAGCCGACTGGCTGGCACTGCGCTTCCGCATTGGAGCTGGAGTGGGGATATGCCGCTGCTTCCCGGAACTGTGGGGACAGGGCAGCACGGAGAGCACCTGACCCTGGCCATGTCTCTGTGTAGGAGCCAGAGAGGATCCATGCTGCTACTTCCAGGAGCTGCTTGAAGTAAGCACCACCCAGAGCCTGCAGCCCTGACCTCCTCCCATGCTCCAACCCCCTCCCCCCCCGCCCTCCGAACCCCTCGGTCCCAGCCTGGAGCACTCTCCTGCATCCCAAACTCCTCATCCCCAGCCCCACCCCAGAGCCCGCACCCCCAGCCAGAGCCTTCACCCACTCCTATACCCCAACCCCCAATTTTGTGAGCATTCTTGGCCCGCCATACAATTTCCATACCAGAAGATTACTTATTTGTTGTACAGTATCACCTACAGGCCTGAACTGAGATCATTGTGCTCAGTACTGTACAAACACCTGGTAATAGAAAGTTCCTGTCCAGAAGAGCTTACAATACAAGTAGACATGAGATACAAAGAGTGGGAGAAAAAATATTATCCTGGTTTTGTTTCTTAATATGGGAAGCTGAGACAGAGAAACTAAGCAACTTGTCCGAGTCAGTGGTAGAGCTGGGAAATAATCCAGATCTCAGAGTTCCAGTGTAGTGCAACAATGTCATCCTTCCTTTCTAATTATCAGGGCCGGCTCCAGGCACCAGCGTAGGAAGCAGGTGCTTGGGGCGGGCAATTCAAAGGGGTGGCACTCTGTCCGGTATCGGGGCGGCACATCCGGGTCTTTGGTGGGAATTCGGCGGCGGGTCCCTCATTCCCTCTCTTCCTCTGAGCTGCCGTTGAATTGCCGCTGAAGAAGAAGAGAGGGAGGACCCGCCGCCGAAGTGCCGCAGAAGAAGTGGCGCGATTGAGCTGCCACCGAAGTGCCGCCGCTCTTTTTTTTTCTTCCCCGCTTGGGGCGCCAGAAAAGCTGGATCCGGCCCTGCTAATTATACAGCCCTGAACAAGAATTATGAAACATATTAGCAGTAAATTGATTTCAGCTTTCAGTATGATCTATTTGCAAGTTATTCCCTGTATGAAATCTCCTATTGTTTTAAGCCAAAGTTTCATTTTTAGATCAGTTACACCTTAGTCCTAATTATACTTTGTACCAGTCACATTTACAAGCACAACTTCCTGGCTTTGTTTGCTCACTTAGTAGAGGAATTAATTTGAGGGATTCAAATGGGAAGAATGAAAACTGGCATACGTCCTCCGCACAAAAACCACAACTGAGCACCATACGCGACTGTAAGGGTGCTAATCTATTACATCCATTATGAAAGGCACCACTTAGCTTGACATTAATCTACCAAAATGTTGTCTAAGGTTCTTGCTTTATTATTTGTATACCCAAAAAGACCCAGAAAAGTTCTCTGCTGACCATAGCTTGATCCTAAGAACCCCACATAAAAGCCAGGGCTTTAATGATACTTTGTTAGCGAGTCAGAAGCATTTGTAGGATTTGTGTAGGAGTAGAGAATTATTTTATGATGAAAGATTGAGTCAAAGTTTGTTGGCGTCTCATGTAGTAGTTGTTTACACATAAACTTGAAACTAAATCTAGCAAACAGAGTGAAACCATCCAAGGCCTAAAATGTCATCTGGCAGAGTAGAATACTGCAAATATCAGATCAGAGTGCACAGAACCATTTGGCTGCTGTTAGCACTGAAATGATCTGTTTGCCAGAGGTTTGAAAGCTGGCCATAAAGCCTTTCTAGGTTCACTTGCTTAACTAGGGTTACCATATCTATTAAATAAAAAAAGAGGACCCTCCACGGGCCCTGGCCCCGCCCATTTCCCCACCCCCAGCCCCGCCCCAACTCCGCCCCTTCCCCGCCCTAACTCCGCCCCCTCCTCCCTCCCACTCCCAGCCACGGGGAAAGGGCTGCCCGAGCGCTACCGGCTTCATGGTTTGCCAGGCAGCCCCCAGACCCTGCGCCCCCGGCCGGTGCTTGCCCAGCGCAGCTGGAGCCCGGGAGGGGAAGCGCCCAGCCGGGGGCACAGGGTCTGGAGGTTGCCCGGCAAACCGTGAAGCCGGTAGCGCTTGGGCTTCGGGCAGCCCCTGTGCCTCCGGACCCTGCGCCCCCAGCCGGGCACTTCCCCTCCCGGGCTCCGGCGGCGCAGGGTCCGGAGGTATGGGGGCTGCCCAAAGCCCGTAGCGCTCGGCTCTTAAACAGAGCCGAAGAGTCAGGGGAGAAGCAGAGCAGCCATTTTCCCGGACATATTCGGCTTTTTGGCAATTCCCCCCGGACGGGGGTTTGAGTGCCAAAAAGCCGGACATGTCCGGGGAAAAAGAGGATGTATGGTAACCCTAGCTTAACCTCCTACAGCTCATTTCAGGTTGAGAAACAAGAATGAAAGCTGCCTCTGTTTATACATTGGTACAGGAAGAGGAGCAGAGAAAAAAGCAAGAATGGCTGTTTGTTTTGTAAGTCTGCAGTAAACAGCCAGATACTACTCCCATTAAAGTCAACTGAAAAATTCCCATTGATTTTTGTTTCATTGGTGATAAGATGAAGCTAAAATATAATAATATACCACACAGGCTATGCTGGGGGCAGCCACTCCATTTCTCCATAGTTTCCTTTGTATAAACCAGTAGAAATATATGGGGCATCTCCAGACTTAGTCTGTCTGTAGCTTTCCTGTATAAAAACTCTACATGGGCCATAATGGATAGGGCTTCCTCAACCAGGGAGTGCTGTTCTGAGAAGGAGAACTGCTGGGAAGTGATGGGGTCCCCCTGACTAAGAAGGGGAAGAGCATTGTGCACCAACTCACCAACATAGTGAGGAGGGCTTTAAACTAGTTTCAAAAGGGGCAGATGACAAAAGCCCACAGGTAAGCATAAAAAAGCCCATCTTAGCAGGGAGCTAGATGTTGGGGGGGGGGGGGAGACACAGAAAACTACAATAGGGTCATAGGAGAAACAAGATTCCATCAGTGGAAGAATCTGCTCAACCTCAAATGTCTATATACAAATGCAAAAAGTAAACAGGAAGAACTGCAAGAATTAGTACATAAGATACATTATGACTTAATTGGCATCAGAGACTTGGTGGGATGTAGCTCATGAGTGGAATATTGGTACAGAGGGATATAGTTTATTCAGGAAGCAGAGGCACGGAGAAAGGGAGGAGGCAATGCACTATACATCAAGATATATACACTTGTTCTGAGATCCAGAAGGAGGTGAGAGGCAGACCAGTTGAAAGTCTGTGGGTAAAGATAGAAGGGGAGATAACTAGGGATGACATCAGAGTAGGGGTCTACTACAGACCAAATCAGGAAGAGAAAGTGGATGAGGCAATTCTAAAATAAATAGCAGATACACCTCTATCCCGATATAACGCGACCCGATATAACACAAATTCTGATATAACACGGTAAAGCAATGCTCCCGGGGGGGCGGGGCTGCACACTCCGGCGGATCAAAGCAAGTTCAATATAACGCGGTTTCACCTATAACGCGGTAAGATTTTTTGGCTCTTGAGGACAGCATTATATCGAGTAAAGGTGTATATCCAAAACACAAGACCTGGTGGTAATGGTTGCAAATCTAAAGGCGGAAGGCAATTTGGGTGAAAGTGATCACGAAATGATAAATTTCATGATTCTAAGGCAAGAAAGGAGTGAGGAGCAGAATAAGCACAATGGACTTTAACAAACTCAGAGAACTAGTAGATTCTAAGGGATAAAGGAGTTCAGGAGAGCTGGCAGTTTCTCAAGGAGACAATATAAAAGACACAACTGCAAACTATTCTGATGCAAAGGAAAGATGGGAAGTATAGTAAGTGACTGATATGGCTCCATTAGGAGCTGTTTAATGATCTGAAAATGAAAGGAATTCTACAAAAAATGGAAACATGGATGAATTGCTAAGGAGGAGTATAAAATAACTGCACAAGCATGTAGGGACAAAATCAGAAAGGTCACAGCACAAAATAGGTTACATCTAGCTAGGGATATAAAAGGCAATAAGGAGAGGTTCTTCTTCGAGTGCTTGCTCATATCCATTCCAGTTAGGTGTGCGCGCGCCGCGTGCATGATCGTCGGAAGATTTTTACCCTAGCAACCCCCGGTGGGTCGGCTGTGGAGCCCCCTGGAGTGGCGCCTTCATGGCGCTGGATATATACCCCAGCCGACCCAGCGCCCCCTCAGTTCCTTCTTACCGCCCCTGACGGTCGTTGGAACTGTGGAGCGCGGCATAGCTGTTCTCCACTCTCCCTAGCTTTACTCGTTTCATCAGTGTAGATAGTTGTTTATCGTTGTTAAAGTTCTTAGATAGTTATTCGTTTAGTTTTTGTATAGTTGTAAATTGTTAGCGGGGATTAAGGGGGTCGTTCTCCCCCCTTTTTTCCCCGGCGCATAGCCGGGCCCATGCCCAAGGCTCCTGGCTTTAAGCCGTGCGCGTCCTGCGGGAAGCCTATGCCCACGAGCGACCCGCACACCTCCTGCTTGAAGTGCCTCGGGGAAGCCCATCAAGCAGATAAGTGCCCAATCTGCAAGGCCTTCAAGCCGCGGACAAGAAAGGAGCGGGACTTTAGGCTTCGGCAGCTCCTCATGGAGGCAGCACTTAGCCCGGATCCTCCCTCGGCGCGCTCAGCCCCGGCACCGAGCGCCTCGGTGCGCAGCGCACCGGCGGCTCCGACCGGTGCGGCGGACAAGTCATCTCGGCACCGGCCGACGTCCGCACCGCGCCCACCTCAGGGGACTCGGCGCCGATCCCTCTCTCCGGGCCATAAGAAGGCCCGCAAGGCTCAGGACATTGCCGCCCTGAAGACGCCGGCTCCCCCGGTGCCAGGGGTAGAGCCACGTCCGCCGTTGGACCGCCAGAAGCAGGCGGCCACACTGTCGACTCCGGTACCGAGGCCGTTGAGTCCGATGCGGACTGTTTCACCACCTAGGTTGGTGGTGGAACCTTGTCTCCCTTCCACCCCGGAGACATTTGCAGCGGCGCGGGACCTTATCGCCTTCACGGAGCCGGCACCGTCGCAACTTCCGGCACCGGTGGCTCCACGTGTGGTGCAGTCCAGGGGCAAGCCTGCCCTGGTGCGCCCACCGTCTCCAGCTCTGGACTCTCGGCACCGCTCCAGGTCTCGGAGCAGGTCCCGACGCCGCTCGGAGTCCCGGCGCCGAATATCACCTCGGCACCGGTCGTACTCGCGGCCCAGATCATCTTCGCGACACCGTTCGACATCTCGGCACCGTCGCGACGACCGGCACCGATCGGGCTCGAGGCGGAGCTCCCGGCACCGGTACGAGCGCCGCTCGGGCTCGAGGGGCCGCTCCCGGTACCGGGTCTCGTCGAGGTCGTCGTCCCGCTCCAGATCTGGATCTCGGCACCGGCGAGACTACCGGCACCGATCCCGGCACCGCTCACCGGCACCGCGCAGGGACAGATCGCCCTACGACCGGCACCGATCGGCACCGTACCATCCGGTGCCGGCGGCATCGCGCTCGGCACCGCCGTGGCCGTCGAGGTCTGCATCCCGCTCATCGGAGGCAGCAGATGTCGGCCATTTGCAGGAGACAGCCGAGGACCCTACGCAGGGACCTGCGCATTGGTCCTTCTGGACTCCGTGGGCCTACCACCAGGCACAAGGGGCTTCACCATCTGCCTCCCGCTCGGCATGTTCCGAGCCCAGGGTCCCGGAGTCCACCATCTCCCGCCCTCCTCCAGGTGGCATGGAGGCTCCAGTGCCCACACCGGCGGAGGCCTTGGACCCAGGGGCAGGTGATGCCCAGCTCCAGGAACACCTGGAACAGGATCCGCCATTGGACCCCTTGCCACCGGGGGCATCCTCCTCCTCCTCCCCCGATGAGGCCGTAGCGGGTACATCCGCCATGGGTCCGCCTCCTATAGACCTTCGGGCGCACCAGGACCTGTTGCACCGGGTGGCGCGCAATATGGACCTCCAGGTGGAGGAGATTGTGGAGGTTCATGATCCTATCGTAAACATCCTCTCAGCGGATGCCCCATCTAGGGTGGCGTTACCGCTTATCCGCACCATACAGGTGAACGCCACTACCATCTGGCAAACCCCGGCCTCTATTCCACCCACGGCCAGAGGGGTGGAGAGGAAGTACTTTGTGCCCTCAAAAGACCACGAGTATTTGTATACCCATCCCCAGCCGTGCTCACTGGTGGTCTCATCAGTCAATGCACGGGAGCGCCATGGCCAGCAGGCCGCTGCGCCCAAATCGAAGGACGCTAAGCGCTTCGATTTGTTCGGACGCAAGGTCTATTCTGCGGGAGGGCTCCAACTTCGAGCGGCTAATCAGCAGGCGCTCCTGAGCCCCTACAGTTTTAACTCTTGGTCCTCGATGGGGAAATTTAAGGAGCTGGTTCCCCAGGAATCGAGGGAAGAGTTCGGGGCCTTGGTCGAGGAGGGTAAGCGGGTGGCACGTACTTCCCTGCAAGCCTCCCTCGACATAGCGGACTCGGCTGCTAGGACCCTGGCTTCGGGGATAGCCATGCGCCGAATCTCCTGGCTCCAGGTGTCAGGCCTGCCACCAGAGCTGCAGCAGACCCTGCAGGATCTACCATTTGAGGGCCAGGGCCTCTTTTCGGAGAAGACAGACTCGAGGCTCCAGAACCTAAAGGACTCCCGAACAATGATGCGCTCCCTGGGGATGCATGTCCCAGGGCCTCAGCGCAGACCCTTCAGGCCCCAGCCTCAGAGGTTCTACCCTCCCCCGCCTCGTCCGAGACAGGATTTCGCCAGACGGCGAGGTCGAGGCGGCAGGCGAAGGTCAACCGGCCCTCAACCCGGTCAAAACCAGGTCCAGCCTAGGCCACCTTCAGGGCCTAGGCAAAACTTTTGAAGGTGCGGTCGAGGACGGCACTTCAACCGGTACCCAGGATTCAACTCCCCCCTTCCGGGATCGCCTCTCCCGTTTCCACCGTGCTTGGTCCCTTATAACATCGGACCGTTGGGTACTTCGCACGGTGGAGAGGGGATACGCCCTCCAGTTTTCCTCGCCCCCCCCCCCACTCCCCCTCCCCGTCCCTCTTCAGGGACCCTTCTCACGAGCAACTCCTTACGCAGGAGGTTTTTGGGCTCCTTGCTATGGGGGCCATAGAGGAGGTTCCATCGGAGCTAAGGGGCAGGGGGTTTTATTCCCGCTACTTCCTGATCCCCAAGTCGAAAGGGGGTCTACGGCCCATCTTAGACTTGCGCGGACTCAACAAATTCATAGTAAAGTTGAAGTTCCGCATGGTGTCATTGGGGACCATTATCCCTTCACTGGATCCTGGAGACTGGTTCGCCGCCCTCAACATGAAGGACGCATACTTTCACATAGCAATCTATCCACCTCACAGGCGCTTCCTGCGATTTGTAGTAAACAGGGTGCACTACCAATTTGCAGTTCTTCCCTTCGCCTTGTCCTCGGCTCCCAGAGTGTTCACAAAGTGTCTGGCAGTCGTCGCGGCCTACCTTCGTCGACAAGGGGTACAGGTGTTCCCGTACTTGGACGACTGGCTGGTACGCGGCCGCACCAGGGACCAAGTTCAGGCTCAGGTCCACATAGTGACACACACTTTCCACGAGCTGGGCATTCTACTCAACAGAGAGAAGTCCACTCTAGTACCAACTCAGAGAATAGAGTTCATTGGAGCAGTCCTGGACTCCAGAAGTGCCCGAGCCATCCTGCCAGACATCCGGTTTCATACCATCTCAAGCGTCATTCAAGGACTCAGAGCTTTTCCGATTACCACCATAAGGACATGCCTTGCCCTCTTGGGCCACATGGCCTCGTGCACCTACGTAACCAGGCACGCCAGGCTACGGCTTCGTCCACTGCAGGCTTGGGTATCATCGGTATCTCCTGTCCCTAAGACAGCAAGGCTTGGCGATATCTTCAATCAAGGTTCACCTCGCCGCCATTTCGGCTTTCCACCCAGGAGAACTCACGTCCTTGGTCTTCTCTAACCCGATGGTCGTTAGATTCCTCAAGGGCTTAGACCGGCTGTACCCACAGCAACGACAGCCGGTTCCGACGTGGGACCTCAACCTCGTTCTCTCCAGGCTCACAGGGCCTCCGTTTGAACCATTGGCGACCTGCTCACTCCTGTACTTATCCTGGAAGACAGCCTTCCTCGTAGCCATCACATCAGCACGGTGCGTCTCGGAACTCAGGAAGACCAGCGTTTACATTCTTTGGACGTTCGCAGGGCCCTGGCTTTCTATATTGATCGTACAAAGCCATTTAGGAAGACGACGCAACTCTTCGTTGCGGTGGCCGACCGGATGAAAGGCTCACCGGTCTCTTCACAGTGCCTGTCCTCTTGGATCACGTCCTGTATTCGTGCTTGCTACGACCTGGCCGGTGTACCGACGCCACGCCTCACCGCTCATTCCACGAGGGCCCAGGCCTCCTCGACTGCCTTCCTGGCTCAAGTCCTGATCCACGACATCTGTAGAGCCGCAGTGTGGTCATCGGTCCACACATTTGCTACTCACTATGCGCTGGTGCAACAATCCAGAGACGATGCTGCTTTCGGGTCAGCGGTTCTGCACACAGCAATGTCTCGCTCCGACCCCGCCTCCTAGGTGGGGCTTGGGAGTCACCTAACTGGAATGGATATGAGCAAGCACTCGAAGAAGAAAAGACGGTTACTCACCGTTGTAACTGTTGTTCTTCGAGATGTGTTGCTCATATCCATTCCAAACCCGCCCCCCTTCCCCACTGTCGGAGTAGCCGGCAAGAAGGAACTGAGGGGGCGCTGGGTCGGCTGGGGTATATATCCAGCGCCATGAAGGCGCCACTCCAGGGGACTCCACAGCCGACCCACCGGGGGTTGCTAGGGTAAAAATCTTCCGACGATCGTGCACGCGGCGCGCGCACACCTAACTGGAATGGATATGAGCAACACATCTCGAAGAACAACAGTTACAACGGTGAGTAACCGTCTTTTCTTGAAATACATCAGGAGCAAGAGAAAGACAAAGGAAAGTGTAGGTCCTTTACTTAGTGTGGAAGGAGAGCTAATAACTGAGGACATCAAGAAGGCTGAGGTATTTAATGTCTATTTTGCTTCAGTCTTCATTAAAAAGGTCAGATATGATCAAATACTTACCACAATTAAGATTAACAACAATGGGAAAAGAACACAAAGCCAAAACAGAGAGAAACAGGTTAACAAACAATGATCTTTGAGAACTCATTGAGGTCCCAGAAGTCTAGATAATGGCAAACATAGTACCTATCTTTAAAAGGGGAACAAAGAGGAGCCAGGGACTTATAGACCAGTCAGCCTAACTTTGAAACTTGTAAAGTTACTGGAACAAATTATTTTTAAAAATCAGTTTGTAAGCCTCTTGAGGATAATAGGGTTATAAGGAATAGCCAGCATGGATTTATGAAGGACAAATCATGTCCAACCAACCAAGTTTCTTTCTTTGACAGGGTTTTTGGCCTGGTGGATAGGGGTGAAGCAGTAAACGTCATATATCTTGATTTTTAGTAAGGCTTTTGACACAGTCCCACATGACATTTTCATAAGCAAACTAGGGAAATGTGGTCTAAAATAAATTACTAATAAAGTGGGTGCACCACTGGTTGAAAGACTGTATTCAGAGTTATCAATGGCTTGCTGTCAAACTGGGAGAGTGTATCTTGTGAGCGTCCCTCAGAGTATGTCTACACTGTAATTAAATACCTGTGGCTGGCCTGTGTCAGCTGACTTGGGCTCACAGGGCTTGAGCTACAGGGCTGTTTAAGTGTGGGGTCGTTTTTTTGGTTTTTTAGAAAACCAAAAAACTTCAAAACTTTAATTTTTTTATATGAAGTATTCCCCTCCCCCAAAAGTTGTCAGGAAATGGCCAATTCAATTAAACAAAAGCCATTTTCCACTGAAAAAACACTGAAAAATGTTCAGTATGCTTTTAGTGGACCCCAGTACAGCATCACAAGATACAGCTTGTGAAGTGGGATGCATGCAGAAAAAGCTGTTGTTGTAACAGCAGTAGTGTACTACTGTACTGTTCTGAAGATGATTAACAGGAGCAATGTCCACTTCGACAATGCAAAATTTGAAAGGTTCTCCTTATGATAGTTAAACAGATTCAGGTTCATAAAGTTTATTTCATCTACAACTGTTCTACACCAGAGTAACTCCATTGACTTCTGTGGAGTTACTGCTTATTTAACTGGTGTAAGTGAGATCGGAATTAGATCCCGTAAGTATAATATGGCTTTACACTGAACTTTATGTGGGCTAGCTACAGAATAGCTCTCATAATGGACAGTCCAGCTCTGTCTCCTTTAAGTTTTGTTGTTGTTTGTTTTTGTTTGACTCTACTGTAGTTCAGAGTTTCTTCAAGATGGAATTACCATCTTTCTCAGCAACTTTCCATATGTGATGTACTTATATGATATTCTTGCAATCTGTGACATAAGCACTACCCCGAGCATGTGTCATTGTATCTCCCTCTGTGGTAATGTTTCATCTTTATGTGGTTTTTTGTTGTTGTTGTTAATCTTGGGACCTCTGCTGTGTGGTATGTTTCTGTAATCTTAGCTTTACTTACATTTAGCTTCACTGGGGATTTGGGTTGTCTGGTCTCTATGGAATGTGTTTTACCAGTATACCCCAGCTTTTAAACAAAAATTGGTGTTTCATGATAGGTAATAAAATTGCACCCTCTGTCTTTGAAAAGTTGAGTGCAGTCCTACTCTGAAAAGTGCCTGTAAAAATATAATGGGCCTCCCCATTATATGATGTCCATATCAGTTGGTTCATTTTACAGGTAAAAGATGGCTTTTCTAGCTGTCAGTGCTTCAAACTCAATATTCCACAGGCCTTGTGTGGGTCCTCTGTATGCAGAGCCACAGAAGGTCACTGCAGGATGGAGTTCACGGGGTGGGAGGACATCTTCTTTGAATCCAGAGCCACTAACAGATAGGAGTCCTTGGTACAGAGTCAGAGAGGAAAGCAGGAGGTTCTGGAACTGGTGTTGAGGCACAAGGCCTCCTTGCTGCTAGCCCTGTTCTCATTCCAGGAGGGACAAGTCACCACCCTCCACAAAACAGTCTGAGGTAAACTGCATGAGGTTTCCCTCCGAATTTTTCTCCCTTCCCTTATGATCTTATTTTTGGACAGGAAGGGGAAATTGAGCCTTAGATTCTTTATATAACCATGGTAGCAGATGGGCCATGTGGTAGATTCACCCTTTTAATACAGGGAGGTTTTTTTTCGTCCGTATTTTAAGAAACAACCTCACTCCATAATAACTAAATAAATTCAGTAAATAACAAACAGTACGACTGAGTACAGTAAAATAGTTTGAAAAGCATGAAGTCACTTAGAGGATGCATAAATATAATGAGGTTTCAGTCATGGTGTAATGGAGAAAATATTCAATGGACTATCAAGGTTTTCTGTGCTAATCATTCACCATTTCCAGTCTAACACTTGCTCCAAAGTCAGTTGCTACAGAAAACATAAAAACATAATAAAACTCACTACTCTTCAGAGTGAGAGCAGAGTGCACTCGGGTGCTGATGATCAGATGCCACAAAACCCTCTAGAACAAAAATACAACCTTCTAGTATTGTTACCAAGACCAATGGGATGGCCTGAGGGTCGTGTTTTTCAGCCTGCTGTTGCACTAAGGGTATGTCTTCACTGCAGAGTTAACTCAAGCTATCTACACTGGCATGACTTCTCTTGAGTTAGCCTACCTTGAGAATGGCCACACTACAAAACAACACTTGTGTAGCTGTCTCCACACTGACGCTGCACTCACTCGTGTGGTGATAAGACATCTGGGGGCATATCGCAGAGTTCTTTATGCTGCAGTAAGATGAGCCGTTCTGAATTATTTCCCAATGAATTGTGGGAGAACTTGTCTATCCTTTCTGGGCACACGAGGGGGATTGTGGGAAGGCACTGGGGGACTAGTGGAACTAGCCTATGTCCACACAAGAGTGGTCACATTAGCAGCTGATGAGTTGTACTGAGTTTTAGCTTATTCCTCTTGATGGGCCAGCCAACATGAGAGTTAAAATCACTAGCATGCTCAAGGTACGGGCTTTAAAAATTTTTTTGGGGGTAATATTTGCAAGTACTGGGACTGGCAAGTAAGGGTTCTTTTTGTGGTGATGGGACTTGAGTTATAACTTTGTAGCTGTAAGGCGGTTGCGGTTCTCTCCCTGCCTGTCAGGGTGGGAGACCACGCTTCCTCGCTGCAATGCTCCTAGAGTGACACCGTTCGGGGGAATTAGCTGACAGTTAATAGATCCAAGCCTGCAGTCCAGGCCAGGCAGCAATTGGGTCTGTGAGCCCCGGCCCTCAGCCAGAGCGGAGCAGCACACAGTTAATGGGTCTGGCCCGCAGTCAGGCAGGGTAGCAGTAAGTCTATAAGCCCGGAGCCCTCAATCAGGGCAGGACCATAATCAGTTAATGGCTGTGGCTTGCAGTCAGGCAGAGCAGCAGTGAGTCTATCTGCCCGGGGCCCTCAATTAGGGTGGGGCAGCAATCAGGTAAGGGCTCTGGCCTGCCATCAGGTAGAGCCACACAGCAGTCTAGGGGAGATTAGCTCCCTGGTGGGAGACCCAGGAAAACCATCTGGCATCCTAGCTTGGGCAGGTGCCAGACCAATGCAGGCCTCCTGGCCTAAAGGTGGGGAGGCTGCCACCCCCAGGGGTGGGGTGGCAGGGGTAGGGGGACGCAGGCCCACCCGACTCCACTGCATCCCAGCCCAGGGCCCTAACAGTGGCAGAATGATCCACTGCGGGGTCAGCGGGGAAATCCGTCGGCACCACGCTGTCTGTCAGTCAGTCAGTAACACAGCTGACTCCTCTTTGGCTTTCCTGGGCTCTTTCCTTCACTCCCAGTCAGGGGGTACCTGGGTTCTGGGGTTGTCGTTAATCTCACCAGGGTAAACGGCTAGTGGCAGCCCCAACAGCTCCTTGATGTCCCCGATGTCTGGCAGTCCCTCCCAGTCTCTGGCACTATAGTGGCCTCCGTCAGGTCTGGGCTTCAGCAGCAGGAGGGAGACGTCTTGCTCCTCTGGCAGCTCTCCCCCAACTGAGCTGGAGGGCCTGGCTTTTATATTTCCGGTTCCTGACCTGCCCCTCTGCTTCCAACGGGGTGGCCGCGGGTGTCCCAGATCTGCCCACCAGGGAGCGGTCACAGTTCTCTCCCCATCCATCAGGGAGGGAAACCACGTCCCTCGCTACAGTAGCAAAGACAAGCCCTGAGCATTTCTTTCTGATCTACTCTCATTCTAATCACTTGTTAATGGCTGTATTGGAATTCCCCTTCATAATCAGAATTGAGGGGGGCGGGAAGTACAAAGAAATAGCCAACATAAGCCACCTCCCACTCTGTCCCAAAAAATTAAAATTGAAAATAAGTCCACCAACAACCATTTGTTTTATGGTAACTGGCTAATGTGATACAGAACTTGGCATGCTATAACAGCAACTGGAATGAAGATACTATCATAAAATCAAATAAATCTTGACTTTATTAAAACCGGCTTAATAAGATCAATGTTTTTTCTTGGCCAAAATGTAAATTATGTAATAAAATGTGTCTTATCCCCCAGGGTTGTTTCCATGCTCCATTAACAGGTTATAGCAAGCTTTAAGTATGCATCATGATATTTTGTGTACCTGGGAATAAGGAACAGAGCGTCCTTCTAAAGATTGTATGTACATATGTCTGGTATGATCTTGCCTAAACAATTCACACCATTACCTAACCAATCTTAGCAAAAGCTAGAGGAAGAGATGCCATGAGTTCTAAACAAACACATCTTTCCTTTTAAACAATGGCTGTTTCCACTTACCTAATAATTAGCATTTCAGTAAAACTGCTAACAAAATTGCTTAATATTCCTTTATCCTTACAGGAAAAAAAGGGAATTCAATTATATGAAGTAAAACATTGGTCTCAGTTTCTTAATTTTGTAGAGAAACAGACTTTTACAGGGCTAGATGACCCAATCTATTTGTTTAGATTTGTCTGCCTTGATTTCTCTCCCATTGAGTCCTGTGCCCCTTGGGTGTTTAGCCACTGATTTTCATAGACTTCAGTGAGAACAGGATTAGGATCTAGGGGTAAAATTTTCTAAAGCACCTAAGTGACTTAGGAACCTATGTTCCATTGACTTTTGATGGGACTTAGGTTCCTAAATCATTAGGCACTCTTGAAAATTTTACCTAAAGCCTTTGGACCATATATAACCCGTCTTGTACCCTCTTGTAATCTCTTTGACCATATGATCCTGCTGCCTTTGGTCTTACGTGTTGTGGTATTTCTGTTAGGAAAAAGTAAGTTATTCTTTAAATACATGATAATGTAAATAATCACTGCTACCTTAAAGAACATATACTTATGAGAACAATAAAAATGGAAAATGCCAGGCCGGCTTAGTGGGAAACCTCGCTTTGTGTACTGAGTTCAGTCCTTCACTAGGCAGGATGAGTATGCTCTGGAGGCAGAGTACTCTGTCCTGAGGGGAGGAAGTGTCTTGTGTCCCTTCTCATAGTGGAGAAACAGCTTTGCAGGTTACAGGGGAAGCCACATCCATGGTTGAGAAGCAGGGTTAGTGTTGCACATTTCTGGGCCGATGGAAAAAGAACAAAGGGGGGAAAAAGGAAGTATCCTAAATTAGTGGTTCTCAATCAGGGGTATATGTGCCCCTGGGGTATGCAGAAGTCTTCCAGGGGGTATATCAACTCATCTGGCTATTTGCCTAGTTTTACAACAGGCTACATAAAAAGGACGACTGAAGTCAGTACAAACTAAAATTTCATACAGACAATGACTTGTTTATACGGCTGTATATACTATACACTGAAATGTAAGTACAATATTTATATTCCAATTGAGGTATTGTATAATTATATGGTAAAAAGGAGAAAGTAAGCAATTTTTCGGTAATCGTGTGCTGTGACACTTCTGTAGTTTTATGTCTGATTTTGTAAGCGAGTAGCTTTTAAGTGAGGTGAAACTAGGTGGGTACACAAGAGAAATCAGAATTCTGAAAGGGGTACAGTGGTCTGGAAAGGTTGAGAGCCACTGTCCTAGATGACCTCCTGAAATGAAAACCTCATTATGTTGGCACTTACACCAAAGCTCCTGGGTAACTTGGTGTTGTACTGAACAGTAATATTGAGACTCTACATATTTGCCACTCATCTGTATATGGGTTTCCTGTTGGATGTGGCAGCTCATTGGAAATACAGTTGGAGGCATTATAGCTGCTCCTGTAGCTTGGGAACTATCCTCAGGCTGCTCCCATACAATGAGATCTACGCTGTTGCTGGAGTTTTAATCTAACAGGAGGCTCTGAACCCTGTCTTTTTAACATCGTGGTATTTTCTATAAGGTTATTTGGAAGCCAGATATTTTAATGTCAGGGGCATGTTTTCTTTATTATTTTCCTAAGTAACAACATATACGTTATAAATCACTTTATATATAAAATGATAGTCTCGTAAATACTTGATTCACCTACTGTGACAGTTTCTAAAATCCTTAAATATCGATTATCATAAGCTTGAATTAACAAGTAGACTGAGTGCTCCATCTTGCATGAAAACCTAGAAGGAGCTAAAAGGTAGGACATTTCTGTGAAGTTTTCCTCACACATTACTTTTGAATTGTTCTACTGTAGAAGGGGACAAAGCTTGCTCCCATCCTGTGGATCCAGCCCTGGGGCTGACCCCCCAAACTCTGTGGAGCCTGAGGTGGGGCCATTTACATGAAGCCCCCGTATCTCTGTACCTAGCTCTGCCAGTCCCTGCAAGCTTGTCCCCTTCATTGACAGTTTAGCTCCAATGGAACCAGGCAGTCAGCGCTTCTCCAGCTGTCATCAACACTGGGTACCCCTTGAAAAGGGGATCCCCATCATTAAGCTTCTTGGAAAGGAATCTTGAGGAATATTCACAGTGGTATTGGTGAAATGATGCTCATTCTGCTCACCTAACCCCAACCACTCCCCACTATTTAGAGCTCCACAGAGTATTTGATGTGGGGCAAGGCAGAGACTCTGGCACACAGGCAGCTGACTACCCCTCTCCTCTGCCTGGAAGGAGTGTGACCCACACCTAGAGGATGCCTGCCACATGTAGAATGCTGGGTCATGATAAGACCCCAAACACGTTTCACTGTCCTGAGTAAAAGTGCAGTAGTATTGTGCATACACAGGTTCCATTCATTTTAATACATTGATCTTTTATAATATTATTGCTATTTTTCTCTCTCAACAATACTGTTCCCTACACTAGCCCTAATTGTCTGTAAGAAAACTTAGCTTCGCATCCCAACTGCTGTTGCTTTCATGTGGAATGCTGTCATACTTGCCTTCAGTCATGTTCTGTAATGCAATCCATTTCAGATCTCTTGGGGTGTTGAGATCCAGGAACTCATTACTAATCAGTGTGCTGTAATTCTCTCTCTCTCGCTTGCACACCTATAGGGTTATTTTAGGTTGGGCTAAGTGTCTTATTTCCAATTATACTCAACGCCTTTTTAATTTTCCATAATAAACGGAAGTGTGTAATTATTATGCAGTTTTTTTATTTTCCACATCTTCCAGTACAGACAGTAATCAATAATCTTCTATTGTGTATCTTACTATCTAAAATCATAAACCAAGGCTATTATAAAACCACAATAAATAATTTACTGATTTCCTTTCAGCTTCAGAATATATTTATTTCAATATGTTTTGAGATGTAATATTTCTCTGGGGGAATTTATTTAGTGTAGTTTTCTAATTTGATTGGATCAAGGAAGTGAAGTCTGCCCATTTCAGATGCATGCAGGCGGTTTAATGCATTAGGGAGATGTTTATCTCTCTGTGTAGGTGTGTTTAATATGTTTTGCCTAATTGTATTTCCTCTTCACTACCTAAGAATTTCTTAATGGGATTAATCTTTCTAGCCCTACCCTCCTGGTTTTCATTGTGCTACACATAATTTAATTATACAGTTGTAATGCTTTTCTACTCCAAAAGAAACTGTGCATATCAAGAATATTATTTGATAAATACTTGGGGCCAAACTCTGCATTGGTTTACACCACAGCAGCCTTGTTACTCCATTAGGATTGCACTGGGTGAAAAATTTTAGGTCTCACAGTAAAACCATAGTGTCTCGAATATATGTGAATCAAAACTT
Organism: Terrapene triunguis; assembly: GCF_002925995.2. Classification (NCBI taxonomy): domain Eukaryota; kingdom Metazoa; phylum Chordata; order Testudines; family Emydidae; genus Terrapene; species Terrapene triunguis. The sequence goes on from NW_020664382.1 coordinate 3,847,562, forward strand.
CAATGGGAGTTGCATGTGCAAATCTGAAATCATACTATGATTTGTCCTGTACTAATTTAACATAAGAACAGCCATACTGGGTCAGATCAATGGTCCATCTAGTCCAGTATCCTGTTTTCTGACAGTGGCCAATGCCAGGTGCTTCAGAGGGAATTAACAGAACAGGTAATCAAGTGATCCATCCCCTGTTGTCCATTCGCAGCTTCTGGCAAACAGAGGCTAGGGACAATTCAGACTATAGTTTTGCATCCCTGCCCATCCTGGCTAATAGCCATTGATGGACCTGTTCTCCATGAACTTATCTAGTTGTTTTTTTAACCCTGATATAGTCTTGGCCTTCACAACATCCTTTGGCAAAGAGTTCCACAGATTGCCTGTGTGTTGTTTGAAGAAATACTTCCTTTTGTTTGTTTTAAACCTGCTGCCTATTAATTTCATTTGGTGACCCCCCCCCCAGTTCTTGTGTTATGAGAAGGAGTAAATAAGACTTCCTTATTTACTTTCTCCACACAAGTCATGATTTTATAGACCTCTATCATATTCCGCCTTAGTCGTCTCTTTTCCAAACTGAAAAGTCCCAGTCTTATTAATCTCTCCTCATATGGAAGCTGTTCCATACCCCTAATCATTTTTGTTGCCCTTTTCTGTACCTTTTCCAATTCCAATATATCTTGTTTGAGATGGGACAACCAGATCTGCACGCAGTATTCAAGATGTGGGCATACTATGGAGTTATATAGAAGCAATATAATATTTTCTGTCTTATTATCTATCCCTTTCTTAATGATTCCCAACATTCTGTTAGCTTTTTAGACTGCTGCTGCACTTTGAGTGGGTGTATTCAGAGAACTATCCACAATGACTCCAAGATCTCTTTCTTGAGTGGTAACAGCTAATTTAGATCCCGTCATTTTATGCGTGTACTTGGAATTATGTTTTCCAATGTGCATTACTTTGCATTTATTAACATTGAATTTCATCTGCTATTTTGTTGCCCAGTTACAACGGGACCTCACAGAATTTGGGTAACTCTTCGCAGTCTGCTTTGGACTTAACTATTTTAAGTAATTTTTGTATCATCTGCAAATTTTGCAACCTCACTGTTTACCCCTTTTCCCAGATCATTTATGAATATGTTGAACAGTACTGGTTCCAGTACAGACACCCGGAGGATACAACTATTTACCTCTCTCCATTCTGAAAACTGACCATTTATTCCTCTCTTTTGTTTCCTATCTTTTAACCAGTTACTGATCCATGAGAGGACCTTCCCTCTTATACCATGGCAGCTTACTTTGCTTTAGAGCCTTTGGTGAGAGACTGGCTTTCTGAAAATCTAAATACACTATATCTACTGGATCCCCCTTGTCCACACGCTTGTTGACACCTTCAAAGAGTTCTAGTAGATTGGTGGGGCATGATTTCCCTTTACAAAAGCTGTGTTGACTCTTCCCCAACAAATCGACTTCATCTATGTGTCTGATAATTCTCTTCTTTACTATAGTTTCAACCAGTTTCCCTGGTACTGAAGTTAGGCTTACCAGCCTGTAATTGCCTGGATCACCTCTGGAGCCTTTTTTTTAAAAAATTGGCGTCACATTAGCTATCCTCCAGTTAGGGTGACCACATGTCCAGATTTTATAGGGACAGTCCTGATTTTGGGGTCTTTTTCTTATATAGGCTCCTATTTACCCCCCCCCCCATCCCGATTTTTCACATTTGCTGTCTGGTCACCCTACCTCCAGTCATCTGGTACAGAAGCTGATTTAAATGATAGGTTACATACCACAGTTAGTAGTTCTGAAATTTTACATTTGAGTTCCTTCAGATCTCTTGGGTGAATACTATCTGGTCCTGGTGACTTATTACTGTTTAATTTATCGATTTGTTCCAAAACTACCTCCTAATGACACCTCAATCTGGGACAGTTCCTCAGATTTGTCACCTAAAAAGAATGGCTCAGGTTTGGGAATCTCTCTCACATCCTCAGCCGTGAAGACTGATGCAAATAATTCATTTAGTTTCTCCACAATAGCCTTATCTTCCTTGAATGCTCCTTTAGCATTTCAATCATCCAGTGGCCCTACTGGTTGTTTAGCAAGCTTCCTGCTTCTGATGTACTTAAATGAATTTTTGCTGCTATTTTTTGAGTCTTTGGCTAGCTGTTCTTCAAATTCTTTTTGGCCTTCCTAATTAATTTTTACCCTTCACTTGCCAGAATTTATACTCCTTTCTATTTTCCTCAATAGGATTTAACTTCCACTTTTTAAAGGATACCTTTTTGCCTCTAACTGCTTCTTTTAATTTGTTTAGCCAAAGTGGCACTTTTTTGGTCTTCTTTCTATGTTTTTAATTTGGGGTATACATTTAAATTGAGCCTCTATTATGGCGTCTTTAAAAAGTTTCCATGCAGCTTGCAGGGATTTCACTTTTGTCACTGTACCTTTTAATTTCTGTTTAACTAACTTCCTTATTTTTGTGTAGTTCCCCTTTCTGAGATTAAATGCTACTGTGGTGGGCTGCTGTGGTGTTTTCTGTTCTTTATTAAAAATGGACAGGCATCTGTATGAATTTTTACTCTTGCGCTCAATATTTTAAAAGTAGTAAAAGGGGTCATATCATACCAACCATAGTCCTTAAAAAAAAAAAAGTCTTTGATTTCAGTGGGGAATTCTGTTTTAAAAATGAGGCACAGCCTGGCCACAAAATAATACTTTGCACTTTGTAATAATTCATATGAACAAATAGCCATGTGATCTGGAAAAGAGGAAAACAAATCAATTCATCATTATAATGAATGGATAGATAGGTAAAGAAAACAACACAGTTAATCTGTATTGCCAAATTTAAACATTCAAAAATCACAAGTCAGGCCTCAACAACATGAGATTAACTTAAATCATGAGTTGTGTGGGGTTTTTTTTTAGTGCATTTTGTTTTATTTTTATTTGGCTTCTGAGCCTTTAGGGTGCACTTTCAGAGAGACGCTTGAGAAGGCAAAGTAACCACGAAGGCTTATGTGATGGGGTGGGCTACCCTTAAGGGCAGTAGTGCCTAGTGTTCAGCTCATTCTGTTGCCTGGCGTGGCCCTTTAAAGATTTTGAAAGGCCCAATAAAGGACCTAAGGAGGGATAGGGATAGAGATGAAGTGGTTCCAGGAATAATCGGTGGTTGAAAGAAAGATAGGCAGTGTTTCTTTTAAAGGCCTGGGACCAGGTGCCTGGCAGAGTGGGCAGGGCAAGAATCTTCTCTTCCCTAACTAATCAGGGGATGAACTGGGAGAAAATAGCCAGCATAAATGTTGCCTTCTCCCTCACAACAAGGGCAGACACTGACAGGAGAACGCTGGCCAACTGAGCCCTCCAGATTGGAAGGCTAATTAGAAAGGGGGTTCAGCTGAAGGAAGATGGCAAAAGCCTTGCAGTTGACTATTCCAAGGCAAGAGACCTGAGACACTAACTCCAGCCCCAGAGAGAGGGCTGAGGGGGAGCGCCTGTTTGGAGGAGGGAGGTATTGGTAAGGAGGGAGGTAAGGTGACAGGCAGAAGGAATGCTCTTAGTACAGTCCAGCTGCCACAGAGAAGGGCTGGGAATGGTCTTTGGGAAAGCATCGTCATAGCTGGCTAAGAAGAAGCTGTGAGGAACCACAGATAAAGGCTAGGATAGCAGAGACAAGAGACCTGGCCAAGATGTCAACAAGTGGGGTAAAGGTAGGAGCAGCTCAGGGAAGTGGGAAAGGGATGGGAGGAACAATCCTTATCCATCTAAAACAGGGTGTTTGTGCTGGAACCCAAAGAGGGTGGGCCTGGGTTCCCCTTGCTTCTCTCCAGACCAAGTGGGGAGTGCATGGGTGTTAAGAGTAAAAATGCCAAACCCAAGCTCCAGATACAGTGGAGTCGCATCTTATGTGGGGGTTAGGTTCTAAAGTCAGTGTGTAAGGTGAAAATCACGTATAGTCAAAATTACCCTTGATAATCCCTTAAATCGCCCATAAAGTATAGTATACTGTACATGGTTTTGTGTATACAACTCTGTACAGTAATATGTATAATGTATACAGTAATTACAGTATATAATAGAGTACATATGCAAAATATAATTTTACAGTACTGTATTTTTAATTACAGGGGGTAACTACAGGGGGTTGTCAGGGCTTGATGTCGATCCAGGAGACTGAGGTGACGGAGAGCTTGGGTGACGGAGAGTGAGTTGTAGACGAAGCGGTTGGCTCTGGTTCAGCTTGAGAAGTTGATTGCGTAGGCTCATCTGCTGTTGGTTGTTTTTCCTTGAAAAACATGGTGATCAGCAACTGTTGCTGTTGTCTCTTGAGCTGCTCAAACATTTCTTGATATGGTCTCAAATCGTCCGTAATACTACGTGTGATTTTGAGGCTTCATTCCATAGAGGGATCGTATTCAGAAATTAAATCATTCAAGTGTTTCGCTGCTTGGAACACTTCAGCAAATTTATGAAGATTCCAACTTGCTGGCTCTTCTTGTTCGTCATCATTATCTTCACCTTCTATAGATGATTTTATCAGTTCCTCTAACTCTTCGTTAGTCAATGTTTCTCTATGGCTCTCAATTAATTCTTCAATTTCTTCCTCAAGGATGTCGATCAAACCATCACCACCCACTTGCCTGGCCACCTGCACAATGTGTTTCACTTCTTTGTCAATAGTCAGGAAACCCTTAAAATCATTCACACATTCTTTCCATAGGTTTCGCCAACATGCATTGTCTGTTTCAGGCTTGATTGCATCTATTGCCTGTTTAATATAAGTGATGCAATTGGCAATGTTGAAGGACTTCCAACACTCCATCACATTAAGATTGGGATCAGCATCCATAGCGCTACGTATCCATGAGAACGTAAGCCTTGAAACAGCGAATCACGCCTTGGTCGAGAGGTTGGAGGATGGAGGTGGTATTGGGGGGGAGAAAGACGACTTCAACATCGTTATGTGCAAACTGGAGTGCCGCAGGGTGGCCAGGAGCATTGTCTACGATCAGCAACACTTTAAAGTCAAGTCCTTTCTCTTCGAGGTACTGCTTGACCTCCGGAATGAAACACTTGTGGAACCAATCCAGAAATAATGCTGCCGTCACCCAAGCCTTTTTATTTGATTGCCAGAACACAGGCAGGAGATTTTTGTTCTTGCCTTTTAGGGCACGGGGATTTGCAGCCCTGTAGAGCAAGCCCGGCTTTATTAAATGCCCAGCCGCATTGCCACAAAACAACACAGTCACGCGGTCTTTAGCTGCTTTGAAGCCAGGGGCTTGTCTTTCTGATTTCGAAATGTAAGTGCGGTTGGGCATATTTTTTTCCAGAAGAGCCCAGTCTTGTCAGCATTAAAAACTTGTTCTGGAAGATAGCCCTTTTCTTCTATGATTTTCTTTAATTGTTCGGGGTAGGCTTTTGCTGCCTCCTCATTGGCAGATGCAGCTTCACCAGTAGTCTGCAGGTTTTTGAGGTTGAAGTAGTTCCTAAAACTGTTAAGCCAACCTTGGCTGGCTTTGAATTCCTTCTCATCAGAAGGCTATCCCTCTTCGGCAGGAGGTTTGAACCAGCGCGTAGAGGCTATGAGCCTTTTCTCGCAACGTATTGCCATCGATAGGCACACGTTTATGGTTCATGTCTTCCAGCCATAAGTTTAATGCCTTTTCAGTCTTCACTAGAGTCTTATCACACACCTGGCTCGTCACCTTAGCAGTTATTGGAGCACTTGATGCCACAGCTTGATGAATTTCTCTCTCTCAAATCTTGATGGCATGGATGCTAGATTCGTTGCGGCCATATTTACGCGCCACGTTGGAGACCGACATACCATCTCTCAATAAGTCCAACACAGCCAGTTTTTCTTCCAGCGTTGGAACAAATCACTGTTTCTTTGGTTGAGCACCAGATGAAGTAGTTGGCTTGTGTTTGGGGCCATGTTGTACGAAAAATATGTATCTTTAAACACTAGAATCACACTCAGCGCGGCAAGATGCTCACACTATGAGAGGCACGCAGGAACTGAGACCAACTGAGGGAACAGCAGATTCACGTCTCCCATCTCACGCTCACTCCGGGGCATACGCTCATTGAGTGAAATGGTGGGTGGAATTGCCCGCACTATTTACAGGTATCTTGTTGTTTTTCTTCTTTTTGCCGAGCGGGTATAGTTGAACTCGCGTAAGTTAAATGCGCGTATGATGCGACTCACCTGTAGATGTCAGGAGACAGACTTGAAGGCCAAGAGTTCCCCAGTTTTGGACTCTTTTTGTTTACACCAGAAGGGGAATGGACTGAGTAGTGACCTCGCTGGAAAATAACAAATTATTGTGGAATTGGAACAGCTAAAGAGGGCACTAAACTGAAAAATAAAATCCCTGCAACACTGTTCCTGAACATGAGAAGACACTCTGGAGGTGAGAGCTAGAAACATACTTAAAAAGTGAAAGCAAAGATTCTCATGAAATGTCTTGATTCTAGCAGCTGGAGCTTTAATATTGCAAGACATGATAGAGTCACAAGAGTTGGCAACACAAACCTAATCTGGGTGTCAAAGTGTCTATATGGTCCTCAGGAAAACAGCACTTGTTCCCCCCCCCCCCCACACACACCTCACTTCCGCAAAATTGAAATGGAAGAGTCCCCAACCCATAGGTCAATATCTGCAACTCTAAGGGCTTGTCTACATGGGAGGTTTAATCTGTAGCTTTTTGCTGTCAGGTAACGCACAGTATGCAAGCTGCAGTAATAGCATGCACACGGGATGGAGCATTCTCATCAATGCGTATGATTGTGTGTACCTGGCAGTAGTTTGCTGTGAACTGATGGTGTGGTGTTCTCAGAAGGTATCCCTTGCTCCTCTGCTTTGTGGCTGAGCAATGGCATTCTGGGATTTTCATGCTGTACAATGGGGGATGCATAGCAGAAGCCAGGCTAGTTTATTTTTTTGAAATTCCAATGATTCTTCTGTCTCTGCCCCTGTACTTTCTTTATGGGCAGGCCAACACCATTTTTGAATTGCTGTCAGTCACCGGGGACCCAACAATGCTCTGCATCACTATGCTGGCAACCTTGAATATGCAGAGGCTGCTTGGGGTGTGTTTCAGCACTCAAAGCTGGATGAATTCTGCTGGGGACTTCACCTGCTGCACCACAGAGCAGATGATGTGGTAGCAGCAGCTTCTCCAGCAGCAGGAGGGTCTTCAGCAGCAGTGGAATCAGGACAGGGTGAGGAACATACTGAGCAACTGATAGTAGAGGACTGCTTCCAGGAGCAACTTTACAGTGTGCAGTGCTGTTTCTGGGCTCCGAAAACCAGTGCAGATTGGTGGGAAAGGGTTATTCTGCAGACCTGATGACCAGCAGTGGTGAGAGAATTTCAGGATGTGAAAGGAAACCTTTCTGGAGATATTTGTTGCACTGGCCCTGGAGCTACAGTGGCAGCGTACCAACATGTAGTGCCACATACTCCTGGACAAGTAGGTAGCAATTGGCATTTGGAATTGGCCATCCCCGAATGCTACTGATCTGTAGTGAACCAATGTTGTGTGGAAAGATAAATGGTTGGGACCATTGTCATGCAAGAATGTGATGCCGTGGAAAAGGTACTGTTGCACTGGGTTATAAAGTTTGGTAATGCTCAGGAGGTTAGTTGGCTTTGCACGCATGGAGTTCCCAGACTATATTAGCCCAAATGGTAAAGCAAACTAGGGTGACCAGCTGTCCCAATTTTATAGGGACAGTCCCGATATTTGGGACTTAATGTTATATAGGCGCCTATTTTCCCCCCCACCACTGTCCCAATTTTTTATACTTGTTGTGTGGTCACTCTAAAGCAAACTTGAACTGAACCCTTTTTGAGGTCAGAAGTTCAGATTTGATTCTTTTCTATATATAGATTCATAGATTCATAGATTCATAGATTCTAGGACTGGAAGGGACCTCAAGAGGTCATCGAGTCCAGTCCCCTGCTCGCATGGCAGGACCAAATACTGTCTAGACCATCCCTGATAGACATTTATCTAACCTACTCTTAAATATCTCCAGAGATGGAGATTCCACAACCTCCCTAGGCAATTTATTCCAGTGTTTAACCACCCTGACAGTTAGGAACTTTTTCCTAATGTCCAACCTAGACCTCCCTTGCTGCAGTTTAAGCCCATTGCTTCTTGTTCTATCCTCAGAGGCTAAGGTGAACAAGTTTTCTCCCTCCTCCTTATGACACCCTTTTAGATACCTGAAAACTGCTATCATGTCCCCTCTCAGTCTTCTCTTTTCCAAACTAAACAAACCCAATTCTTTCAGCCTTGCTTCATAGGTCATGTTCTCAAGACCTTTAATCATTCTTGTTGCTCTTCTCTGGACCCTTTCCAATTTCTCCACATCTTTCTTGAAATGCGGTGCCCAGAACTGGACACAATACTCCAGCTGAGGCCTAACCAGAGCAGAGTAGAGCGGAAGAATGACTTCTCGTGTCTTGCTCACAACACACCTGTTAATACATCCCAGAATCACGTTTGCTTTTTTTGCAACAGCATCACACTGTTGACTCATATTTAGCTTGTGGTCCACTATAACCCCTAGATCCCTTTCTGCCGTACTCCTTCCTAGACAGTCTCTTCCCATTCTGTATGTGTGAAACTGATTTTTTCTTCCTAAGTGGAGCACTTTGCATTTGTCTTTGTTAAACTTCATCCTGTTTAACTCACACCATTTCTCCAATTTGTCCAGATCATTTTGAATTATGACCCTGCCCTCCAAAGCAGTTGCAATCCCTCCCAGTTTGGTATCATCCGCAAACTTAATAATCGTACTTTCTATACCAATATCTAAGTCGTTAATGAAGATATTGAACAGAGCCGGTCCCAAAACAGACCCCTGCGGAACCCCACTCGTTATGCCTTTCCAGCAGGATTGGGAACCATTAATAACAACTCTCTGAGTACGGTTATCCAGCCAGTTATGCACCCACCTTATAGTAGCCCCATCTAAATTGTATTTGTATGTTTATTTATAATTTATTTAATTAATTTATGTTCTTTTACCATGCTCATCACCATAATATCTGAGCACCTTCCAGTAGTGCATTAAGTGAGGGTATATCTACATTGCAATAAAACACCTGCAGCTAGCCTGGGTCAGCTGACACGCTGTGGGGCTATAAAATTGCAGTGTAGATATCTATTCTCAGGCTGGAGCCCAGGCTTTGGGGTGCTGTGCAGAGGGTTGGTCTCAGATCCCAGGCTCCAGCCCAAGCCCCAGTGACTACATGGCTCCTTTTAGCCATGCAGCCTGAGCCCTGTGAGCCCAAGTCAGTTGACCCAGGCTCAGAGACTTGGTGCTGCAGGTTTTTTATTGCACTGTAGACATACCCTGAGTGACTATTGTCTGTCCCTGTGGCGGGGCGATGACTCACCTGCGCAGCGCCTCCTGCTGGTCATCTCAGGAATTAGCTCTTTCCAGCCCGGAGCACCCTCTGCAGGCCGGCGTCTCACCTGCCACTGGCCCTGTGTCCTTCCCAGATCCCGGTGCCCTTTGCCCAGGGGTTCTGCTCACTGCAGTACCCCCTCTCTTTGGGTCTCCCCTCCCAGGGGAACCCCCAACCCCCTGTCCCGACCTTGCCTCAGTGGCTACAGTCTCCATTTAGCCCCCGCTCCCTGGGGCAGATGGCAGTCTGTAAACAACTCATCATCGGCAAGAGGGGTTGGACCAGCTGCCTCTGCCTATTCCTGGGCTGCCCCTCTGCAGCCCTACTACCCTTTTGTGGGCCCTTAACTTGGCCTGGGGCTTAGCTAGGCTGGAGCTCTCCAGCTCCCTCTGCCCTTCCCCAGCACTGCTCCACCCTAGGTACCCTTCTCAGCTTCCCAGGCAGCGAGTGTGTCCCAGTCTCTGGCCCTCAGCCCTCTTATAGGGACAGCTGTGGCCTGATTGGGGCCTGGCCCCACCGGTGGCTGCTTCCCCCCCCAATCAGCTTAGCATTTCTCCCACCACAGGCCTCTCCCAGGGCTGTTTTAAGTCCTTCAGGACAGGAGCAGGGTGACCACCCTGCTACAGTCCCACATGTAGTCTCATCTCTTCCCCAACAGGAGCAGAGTTGTGCAGGGTAGTGTTTTCGTTTTGGAATTTATTTTTAAGCTATATATGTTGCTCTGTTTGTTACAGAAGGCAAGGTCAAAGAAATGCACTTTCCCTAGGAGCAAAAAGTGGTGAGGTCCATAGTTCTTGGGCGGGGAATTCATTCCACAGTCTTTTGCTGACCCCCAAGAAAGCTGTCTCCTGAGGGAGATAACTTTGTCCCCACTCCCACCCATTATTTCCCCTTTTCACACACCTCTGTATTTCTTGGTTCCATGTAGGACCAGAAACAGAAGTGCAGAAACATCAAGAAAAGTCACTTGTGGTATTTCTGGTGTGACCAGGAGTGTTGGAACTTCCATATGGAAGCTTCTGAGGTTTCCAGCCTTGTTCTGCAGACTCAAGAGGTGCGGGCAGTTTGGGCAAGGGTCAAATAAGCATCTGAACTTTTGGGTGTTTATCTGAACTACATTTGAACGCTGAGCCTTTTCTGGTTTGCCCATCAGTAGCTAATTATTACTAGAACTTTTGTTAACATTCTAAAAGTAGATAAATAATACAATTCAGAAACAAAGAACCCTAACAAAAACATTGTAATTAATCCTTTGATGCTGGCTCAATGTTTCAGAATGGATGTTCTTTGCAACAGATAGTGTACCTGGAAATATGTTTTAATGAAATTGATCACATAGTATCTCTTCTTTATAGCAGATCAGGGAAATGTGGTTTATTATTTGTATTCCTGTAATGCCTAGGAGCCCTAGACAAGACCCCATTGTGCTAGGTGCTGTACACATACGGAACAAAAAGACAGTCCCTGCCCCTAGGAGCTTACACAGTTGAATAAAGGGAAACTTGGAAAATATAGACGCAACAGGCCATAGTCTGATCACTCTCATACCTTTGCATACCAGGGCTGACGCTATGAAGTTAATGGAGTCATACTGGTGTACAGCCAATCTAAAACAACAATCCAGCCCAGTATTTCTGAAGCTGCAGCTGCGTCGTCATTGTTTTAACATTTTATATTGTGGCAGAGCCTCAACAAGGGTCAAGTCTTATTGTTCTGAGCATTGTACAAACATATAGAAAATGACAGTCCCTGACCCAAAGAGCTCAACGGCTACATGACAAGATATAACAAGTGGATGAGACAAACAAGGGGGTAAAAGATGGTAGGTTACAGAAAGAATAGGATGTGAATCAGCCAGGAGCCGTCTAAAATCATTAAAATAATGATTGAAATCCTTAAAAGTGGGACTTTCATCATGACTAAAACTGTCCTTGGGTTCCCTTCTAAAAAAAAAAAAATTTACAGTAAATTATTTAATTAAACAAAACATTACTGGTGATGCATGACTTAGCTACTATTTACTACCCTGATGGTGACGTTAAAGTTTAACACAATAACAGCTTGGCGCACAGAGAGAACGGTTTCCACCCACATGGATAAATATTGATCACAGTGATAAAGAAGAACAAACAGTCTGATGGCACCATATAAAAGAAAATGAACCTGATATGGTAGGTTTGTTTTTACTGTGTAGTAAAAGAAAGTTAGTCTTTCAACTAAGAACAGGGAAGGGCAAAGGATAGCTTATCAACACGTGGTTTATGGGATAATAAATGCTCCGACTTCAAACTTAATAGACACATGTTGGCTGTACACAAAACCAAATAGACGTCCGAGGCGAAATCTTGGCCACATTGAAATCAGTGGGAGTTGGGCACCCGAATACCTTTAAAAATCTGGCCCTAAGTGCTTGCTTAAATCCTTCCCCATTCAATAAAGCACAAGTGCTTTATTGAGTCGGGGCCTTTGTTGTTTGAATTAATTCAAGCTTTTACCAAATTGAAAAACTGTTTATTGACAGTGTGATTCTTTTAGCTTCTATTTGGCATTTCTGTTTCATTTTGTTTGAATATTTCCATTCATATGGGCCCTGATCCTGCAGCCTGTAATGAGCAGTCCCTGTATCAGTGCAGACCCCCACTGACTTCAGTGGGAGTCCACGTGGATGCAAGTGTGTCCACCTGCCTGGATTGGGTTGCAGGGTCAGGGCCATAAGACATATCTAAGCTCTCAGAAAGAGTCAATGTGCTATTTACACCCCAGAGAAGTGAACTTATATGCTTGTGTACACTTCATTGTGTCAGAAACTTCCATTTTAGGGCATGTGTAACACACTTGAAGCACAAGCCCTTTCCCCTGCCCCTCCCCCCTTCGCTGATATGTTTTTTTAGAACATCAAGAAAGTTACTGTTAACTTACCAGGGGATCTTCCAATCAATGAAACTTAGAGCCAGACTTTCAAAAGACAGGGATCCGTGCATGCACAAAACATGAGCATAAACTTGTGCACACTTGCATCTGAAAAATGAAGCAGTTATATGAGCAAATTGGTATTCAGGTGCTAATGCATATGCTCATATTAATTGTGCATTTTTTATATAACTACAGCTTGCATAGTCAGTTGCAGTTCTACATGCAAACATGGCCACACAGTGTGTATTTTCTGACACAGACCATTTTAAAACATTTGTCCCTTGCTTTCATAATGGATATAATAAAGTAACATTGCAGAAACCATATTCGTTTTCTGATGCTTTATATTATGTTCTATATGAGGAAGGAATATCTTTAGGGGTTGATACAGTGGAATCCAGTAAAAGCATTTCCACTGAAAACTTGTAAAGCAAATTATTTTGCCCTTCAATGTTTTTAAGACTATAGGAAGGTTGAGATTCCATTCCTGAAGATTTTATTTATACCCTTAGCTGGTTTGTCTAACAGCTGAATCACTTCACCACCCTCTCAAGACTACCCTTGAAATTGACAATAGGTACGTTCAAAAGTTTAGTTATTGATTGTGGTATTGTAAGAATATTGTTGCTACTGTACTTTGACCAATATACACTATATAATAACTTGGAAATAATTGGTTTAATTCAGCTATAGAAGTGAAAAATCTGCATCTGTGTTGGCTTTGGCATATGAAAACATTTTTGGTTGCAAACAGATCCTGTTAGCTGATTTGCTGATACATGGTAAATAGAGGCAATTTTTAAAAGCTCATGGTCAATGGAGCTATGCCATTTGCACCAGCTGAGGACCCAGCCTCTGCTTTTACTTACACAGAAAAAATGGACACTAGAAGATTGTTAAGTGGAGCAATGTTACTGAGACACTGTAAAGGCTGATTGGTGGTAAACATACAAATGGGGATGCAGTGAGGGGAGAAAAAAGGAGTAGTCGTGTGTTCCACTGGAAAAATATCTAAGAACTAAAGGATCGCCAGATATATTTCAAAAATGTAAGTGTGGGTGGAGAACTCTTATCTACAAATGCTGACCTGTGGTAATGCATAATAAGTGCAGTGCTTATATTGCCTTTGTCTCCAAAGGAGCTTCAATGGGACAGGTTTTGGTGTGGCAGGGAGGTGGAGCTCTCCCCACCCACTCCTTGTGGGGTGGGGTGGAGCTGCTGAGCGTAGGAAGCACATACAAATGAGTCCTGCCTAGCCTTTCCCTCCCACTCTTCCAGATAGTCCTCTGTGCATCCTGCATCTCTTTCTCTCCCTGTGGAGAGAGAATAGGTTTTAAAACTGTCACTCCACTATATAGTTAGTACCTTTCTGGGGTACTGGTGATCTCTGGGTGATGGAGGAGGTGGGGGAAGTCTTTCTTTACTGTTTTGAAGCTGTCAGACAGGAGTTAAGGTGTCTGAATCTTCTAAACGTTTTCCATGTATGACTGAGAACGGAAAAGACTCAGCCCCCTCCCAGCAGCAAGGGAGGCACTGCACACACATTGTACATCACAGACATCATCCTAAAGGGCACTGCTAGTATTTTGTCCCATGAGAATGAGACAGGCATGAAGTCATAACAGGTCCTCTGAATGATGTCCAGCACCCTCTATCAACCATCTTATAGCTTGTTGAAAAATGTGCTATTTCTCTGCTCTACCATCTCTTGTAACCTAACTAAATGGAGAACTGTAATGTCCTCTAGAGTTTTTTTGTTGGTTAACAATGTCACCTGCTCCTTTCAGGAAGGCCAGAATCAAGAAACCCCTATTAAAATACATTAAAAAAAAAAACCCCTTCAAGTGTAATGTACAAGTACAGGCATGTTAAATACTGTTAATTCAGCTATGATGCACTAGCAAACTCTGGTTTTAGATCTGAGGGAATCTTCGGTGCAGCAGAATGCTACTTTTTAAAAAAAGGCAAAATAAAGTTTGGAATACTACCATAAATACTGATGATGATATCCTCAGTGTTCATCACAGCAGAAAACTGAGTTACCCTAAACCAAAGGGGCTTACATGTACAAAGCCCTATTAGTAACTCTGAGTGACTGTGATTAGCCACTGAGTAACATCTGGTAAGCATATTTCTCGGTCAATTTGAACACGATGTTTTGCTATGTAGGTTACAAAAGTATAGAAGGTTTGTACTTACATTTTTCTATACTGCTAGGCTCCATAAAAAAGACCTCCCACCCCTGCCCAAACATAACCAGCTTTGAAAATCAGTCTTTGCGGGGCAGGGAGCACTCTTTTCATTCCACAATAATTCTCTCCATCTTGTCCCTCGGTTAGCTGGAAACATGGGGGCTCACAAAATTTGCCCTTGGGGGTACATGGGATTAAAACAGAAAATGTTCCAGCCACTACCCTCTTTACAGTGGTGAGGAGTTGGGAATGAGAGCAAGCAGATGGGCTATCACTGACTACAGGGGACAGATGAGGCCATGTGGGGCCTGTGATGATATAAGCAATTTCATTTACTCTTAAATAGGTGTTCATCAAAGAAAACTAATACTGACAAACAGGTTTCCACACAACTTGAGTTCCAGATCTAGGCCTCTAGTTTACCAGGTTTGCAACCTGTTTGGAACTCTAAGTAGCATACAAACATCTAGTGGCTGAAAAATATACTAAAAGTAAACATATAATTACAAATCTTTGCTTTTATGCCTTTAAAAAAATGTTACTTACACAAGTCACAAGGTTTTGTATATGAGGGTCTCACACAGACCCTGAATACCTCGATTAATGAAGAAACTATTTATTATGGAAGGCACTGTCCCTACCTTGAAGAGATTATAAATGAAGATGATTTATTTTTCATGGGTATATGATACCTGATAAAAGGTAAGCAGAGAATTGCAGAATAAAAATGTGCTCAGTATATTTCTTATTCCAACTATTCTCCATAGCTGACTCTCATTATTTCTTAATCCTTCAAAACTTTAGCCCTGGAGCTAGGTTTCCTCACAATACCACAAGAATGTCAGAATTGTATTAGTTTTGAGACAAAAAATGTCTTCAAATTCCTACCTGACCACCTCTCGCTGGGTCGTCAATATTTCCCAATAAGTCCTTTTTTCTAGGCTTTCCCTGAAGACAAGAGGAGTTTTGCAACTGGGCCCCTGCATTTTAAATATAGAAAGGTGAAGTTATATAGTACTTTCTCCAATGTTCAAGGGCTGATTGGCCCCTCAAGAGAAATTATAAGCAGCCCAATGCTTTAGAAGTCTCCTACCTGTGCCCTCCTGGCAGGCAGAAGAGAGAGAGAGTGTGTGTGTGTCTCTAATAAAAAGGCTAGTCTTGTTTATCAGCACTACTCTCAAATCAATGGCCTGTATCTTGAATGAAGGCGGAATCCCCCAGGAAGATCAAAGAGCCATTTGGCCTTTGAAATTCTGATGATGTACTAGTTCTACCGTACCAGCGTGATCGTTCAGCCTCAGGACTTCCAGACCCCTTTGTCAGCACTTTAGAATATTCAGTTCAATAGTACTTTATTGACATGACAAGTTTATATAGGTGTTGCCCAAGTGTGAAAGGGCCAAAGCTTTGGGTAACTCTCAGAAGCAGGACCAGATGGGTGAGAGACTATCATTTATTGGGCTATCTTCTGTTGGCGAAAGAGACAAGCTTTTGAGCTACACAGTTCTTCAGACCTGAGCTCTGTGTAGCTCGAAAGCTAGTCTCACGCACTAACCAATGTTGGTTCAGTACAGATGTTACCTCACCCAGCTTGTTCCTCTAATATCCTGGGACCAACACAGCTGCAACAGCACTGCAAACAGAAGTAGATACAGTACATCACAGCGCTGTATATCTGCAAGTGTAGCCAAGGCCTCGGTGTATTTTGAGATTTTATCCAGTATCCATTTGTCATTGTCCATTCCTAATTTGGAATAGATATAACACTACACTATCTGCTGTCTTTCCCTTCTGGGGTTCTGTAGGGCTTTTCCTCTAAACCTTTTAATGGAAAATCTCTTATTTGTTATAATGTTGGGAAAATATTTTTCTTTCGCTCCTTATTTTCAGCATGGAAATAGAAAGCATCTCTATTTCAGTCTCTTCTGTCACATAAGTTGTGTCTTTTTGGGGTCGTACTGTGCTTTGTCATCTCATTTCTGTCTCTTAATTTATGGACACTGACTTGGTATTTGGTAAGAGTCTGCCATGGCTTTGTACATTTCATGGTAATGAAGCAGTCTGTTAGTGTGCTAGTTCTGAGTGACAATCTCTTATAATCTAGATTGTTGGTCTTTACTTCCCAGTAATTCCCATATTGCGGCTTTAGGTTTTAGCCTAGAGTTTTGAGAATTTTTTGGTTTTGGCTGGGGTTGTTCTTGCCGTTGGTATAGAAATGATTTAGTTCTGTTGGGGTCTGGAGGTGATATTACATAAAAGTGGATTTTATTTTCATTTGGATTTAGATTTTGATCCTTTAGGGTGCATGGGATGTATATTATATACAGGGGATGTATATAGTTTGTGATCCTTTGTGGTGCTGTATAGGTGCCTTTGAGGAGATGTATACTGCTGTGTTTTGAGGTAGCACTAGAAGCTGAGTGATCTTTTGTGCATGTTGATGATGATAGGGAATTCATAGAATCATAGGATTAGAAGGGACCACAAGGGTCAACTAATCTAATCCCCTGCCAAGATGCAGGATTTGTGGTGTCTAAATCATCCATGACAGATGGCTATCCAGCCTCCTTTCGAAATCCTCAGTGAAAGAACTTCCACAGCCTCTTTAGGCAGTCAGTTCCATAGTCCTGCTGCTCTTACCGCTAGGAAGTTTTTTCCTGAGATTTAATCTAAATCTGCTATGCTGCAGTTTGAATCCATTGCCACTTGTCCTGCCCTCTGTGGCAAAAGAGAAGAACTTTTCTCCATCTTTTTTTATGGCAGCTTTTCAAGTATTTGAAGACAGCTATCATGTCCCTCCTTAATCTACTCTCTTCCAAACTAAACATACCCAGTTCCTTCAGCCTTTGATCATATGGCTTGCATTCCACCCCTTTGTGGTCCACCTCTGGATCCTTTCCAGTTTCTCCACATCCTTTCTATACATCGGTGACCAAAACTGGACACAGTACTCCAGCTGAGACTTAACCAGCACAAGGAGAGTGCTATTATCACGTCCCGTGACTTGCATGCTTTATCTCTGTTAATGCAACCGAAAACTGCATTTGCTTTTCTTTGCAACAGCATCGCATTGCTGACTCATGTTGAGATTGTGATACACCACAACTCCCAGATCCTTTTCAGCAATGCTGCTGCCAAGCCAGTTATCCCCCATTCTGTATGTGTGTATTTGGTTTTTCTTTCCGAAATGTAGCATCTTACATTTATCTTTGTTGAATTTCATCTTGTTGTCTATAGCCCAGTTCTCCAATTTATCAAGATCCCTCTGAATTTTAGCTCTAGCCTCCAAAGTGTTGGCAACCATAGGTGCCAACTTTCCCTGGTGCCGGTGGGTGCTCGCGCCCCATCTACCCCTAGCCCCGCCCTGACTCCACCCTTTCCCTGCCCCACCCTCATTCCAACCCCTTCCCCAAAGTCCTTGCCCCAACTCCGCCCCCTCCCTGCCCCCAATTGGACCCCTTCCCCAAATCCCCGCCCCTGCCCCGCCTCTTCCCCAAGCACGCCGCGTTCCCCCTCCTCCCCCCTCCCTCCCAGCGCTTGCCGCGCGAATCAGCTGTTTCGCGGCGCAAGCGCTGGGAGCCAGGGGGAAAAAGCAGGCAGGCGGTGCACCCAGGGGAGGAGGCAGAGAGGAGGCGGAGGTGAGCTGGGGCAGAGGGGCGGGGAGCTGCCGGTGGTTGCTAAGCACCCATCAATTTTTCCCTGTGGGTGCTCCAGCCCTGGAGCACCCATGGAGTCGGTGCCTATGTTGGCAACCCCCTCTAGCTTTGTGTCATCTGCAAATATGATCAGTATGCTCTCTGTACCTACATCCAGCTCTTTAATAAAGATGTTAAACAACACCGGACCCAGAACAGATCCCACTTGAGACCTCCCTCCAATCTGACATCATTCCACTAATAGCTAACTCTTTGCTTGCTGTTGTAGGAATTATCCTGCTTTTCACCATGGCTTGTGGCGTTCCTGTATTCATGTAGTATTTGTTTGAAAAAAGGTAGGTCTAGGGTTTTGTCTCCGTTGGTTATATAGCTGACTACTAAAACTGAGCCCCACTCCTATTGAATTTGTGGAATTACACTGTTGGGAAAAAATGCAATTTGCCAATAAAACATACTTAGTGACTTTGCTATGGGGTAGAAGCTTCTTGTAGCTTTCCTTGTAATGACTTTTATAGTTTGAAACTCACTGGCCCCTTTATTATGAGACTCAGGTTATGTATAATGTAGGGTGTGTTCAATTGCTATGCTTATTTAATAAAAGGTTAGGGTTTACTGGTTATCTTGGGGGTCTTTCTGAAAGTTCAGCCTGTTTTTGCAGGTTGACTTTTGGGACCCATGTGTTGTATAAATTCTAGGAGGTAGATGGTCCCTTGGAGACAAGCATATGTTTGCGTTCAGCCCCAGGCAGGGTTAATCTGCAGACGTGCTTAATGCTACATGCCTGTCTCTGTAAAGTTCTTTGCATGGAGAGCTCTATTTTCTGTCCCTGCTGTGTGTGTGTGAATAAGTGGGACTCCTTTATATAGGTTACTCACCAAAACAAAAATAGGACCCAAGGCTGGTACCTAAAGAGACATTACTTTATTCAACCTTTCGTGATTGGGTAAAGGATAATGGGTGAGAAGGGAGCTCCATCTGCCAGGTTAAAAGCTGTAAACAAGAGGGAAACAGCATTAAAACATTTAAAATCCGAGTTCTACTGGATCTGTTATTCCAACATGCATCACTGTTGCTGCATAAAAGAGGATATGCACAAATGTAGAGACAAGGGGAAGGAAAATGACTAAATCAAGTCAAAGAAATTTCTCTGCTTCTTAAAAAAGAGATGAGATTAGAAGGGGGAAATGAGTCCAACAGGATCTACAAACGCCAGGGTGGAGCTCTGGTGCTATTGCTGGAAGTGCTGCCTTATGAAACTCTGCATCATATTCCTGGGATGAAAAGCACACCTAACCTGGGGCCCGGTCCTGCTCCCACTTAAATCAATGAGAGTTTGGCTATTGACTTCAGTGGGAGCATGAGGATGCCTCTGGAGAGTGCATACATGTGGGGAGATAGGGATGACTAAGGAAAAGCATTCTTTAATTTTGGTAGGGAGTGATCCTAGGCAAAATATTAGAGAATAGGCCCACGGGCTATGTGTGCTCCTTCCTTATGGACTTCTCTGTCTGTTTGAATAATTATGGAAGGAAAGGAGAAATGCAGAGCTGGGGGAGGGCCTGGCAAAGAAAAAATGTTGAGAAATTAATACCATAAATGAAGAAGCCTGCTCGGAATTAAAAGGTGTCATGTCATGTTGGATTAAAATCCTTTCATGGTAAATTTCAGCTACATGAGGATCTCAACATTTGTTGAGACCATCAATGGTTTTCATAAGATGGAGTGCAATGTATACGTTTGGCCTAATTCTCTACTGCTTTGCAGCAAAGGTAATTTTTTAGATCCTGATCCAAAGTCCACTGAAGGCCAATGGGAGTCTTTCCATTGACTTCATTGGGTCAAACTCTTAGAGCTGTATGAAATTCGTTTGTGTAAAGTGCTATTATCTGGTAAAGTGCTGATCTGGTAGCATGAACTCCCTATGCACGGGTATAAATAACAACCCAAGGAGCAAGAGACAAGAATCAGGCAACTGAAACATATTGGAATTATCCAAACTTTTGGTGTCTGCAAAACTCAGCTGATAGTCTTACAAATATAGCTTTTACTGTGGTATTTCAGAACTTCTCCTTCTGGTTTTCAGTGGGAAATCAGAAGTAAAATTTTTTCCTAAACCTTTCAAGAAACAAATCAAGAAGCTGCTACTGCATTTTTCCTTCCCCCACAAGCAAATTGTTTGTCACCCTGAATATTCACTCTAGGAAATGTCTGGCTTTCTGTGCGTTCCTGGGAAAAACAGGAAAAACCTCTTTAAAAATATCTTTGATCTAAAATTAATAGCCCCTTCAACTTGATGCACTTAGGTGAACTTTTGAGCTCCATTTCGTCTCTTTGCACCCATTCTCTGAATTACCTACTGTGGAGAAATGTGGAAACATAGGACCTGCTCTTGGCCCCAATAAAATCAATGGCAAAACTCTCATATAAACATTACTAGACTCACATTTTATGCCCAGGATTTCTACTATTGTTAGGGACTATCTCAGGAGTTCTCAAACTGGGGGTTAGGATCCCTCAAGGGGTCGCCAGGTTATTACATGGGGGGGGGGGGGTTGCGAGCTGTCAACCTCCACCCCAAACCCTGCGTTGCCTCCAGCATTTACAATTGTGTTAAATATATTAAAAAGTGTTTTTAATTTATGGGGGGGGGGTCTCACACAGAGGCTTGCTATGTGAAAGGGGTCACTAGTACAAAAGTTTGAGAGCCACTGGACCGTCTCCTTTGAGATGGCAGTGATTGTTTGTAAGAGTAGGGAAGTATTATTTTCCATGACACCAACAGTGGACACAACTCTTATTAGGATTGGACCTGCAGATCTGACTGGAGGGAGGTGAGGACCCCTTCTCAATTTCACTGGGAGCTGCTTCTCTCTCGTCTCCTACATGTCACTTTTATTTCACATTTCTTATTGTGGATTTTAAAAAAAAGTAATTAAGAGTAAGAACAAGAGTCAGGACACTCAGTTTACTTTCCTGAGTATTATGACTCAGTGTCATAAAATATCATTTTGCTTTGAGTGCGTAGCTGTTTGTTTTCTGCAGCTCATTTAAATTGTCTTCCTTATTGCACTACAGTGAACAATAATGTGTTCTCTGTGAGCATGCTATCTTTACACTTTCACGGCACAGCGCTGATTTTAGCCATATCCCTCAGCAATGGGAGTCTCATGACATGAAAAACCCTTTGTAACGAACCAACCACACACACACACCCGTCTGTTACTAAAAAGTGAAAACTGTCTGCTTTCATTTTATTTTTTTTCCCCTGAGGAAACCCCATTGAAAGAAATACTTTTGTCTTCAGTCCAGATTTTTTTCTAGGATATTTGAGCAATGAGAAAAGGAACCAATTGCAGTTATACCAAGTGTGTATAAGGTCCTGATCCTGCAAACACTTATGCATGTGTGTTATCTTATGTACTGGAGCAGTCCCATTAAATTAATATCCATAAGTGTTTGTAGGATGAACGCCAAAATTTATTATGCCTCTCTGCCTCGCTCTTCCCCTCTGTAAAATGGGGATAATGGTACTCACCTCATTTGTAGAGCACATTGAGATCCCCTGATGAAAAGCACTATATAACAGTTAGGTATCATTTAATGTTAATATCACAAATCATCCTGAAAGAAAACCCTTCACTTTCAAGAAGGTATCATCTTAAATAAAAAGTACACTTAAGAAACTAATGTGAAAGAGGAATAAATATCTCTTGAAAAGGATTATTACTGCAAAAATTACGAAAAAGGAAAAGAGGCTCTGGAGAAATTATTGTTAAATACGATTAAAAAAGAGGGAAAATGTTGCTGAATTTGTCTTCAGCAACAGTACTAAGTTAATCATTATGTCCAATCTGTTGCCTGTTTAATTTCCTTTCCTACTGTACGTATGCAAGACATCCAGTTTACTTCCAGCCATGTTGTATTCCTGATTCTCCAGTCACTCTGCTGTAAATCAGGAATAATTCTGCTGAAGCCGATGGAGTTACGCTGCTATGAGAGGAGATTCAAGCCCTTATATTTTGCTGCATACTTTGTGGGTGAAATCATGGCCCCACTGAAGTCAATGGGAGTTCTGACTTCAATGGAACCAGGATTTCACTCTCCATCATTATGCACAGTCTGCTACGTATTATATCTACTTTCCTTACAGCATGTATCTTTCCTTACCTTACTATAGACAGGGGTCGGCAACGTTTGGCACGCGGCTCGCCAGGGTAAGCACCCTGGTGGGTCGGGCCAGTTTATTTACCTGCTGACGCGGCAGGTTCGGCCGATCGCAGCCCCCACTGGCTGCGGTTCGCCGTCCCGGGCCAATGGAGGCGGCGGGAAGCCGCAGCCAGCACATCGCTCGCCCGCGCCGATTCTCGCTGCCCCCATTGGCCCGGGACGGCGAACCGCGGCCAGTGGGGGCCGCGATCGGCCGAACCTGCCGCGTCAGCAGGTAAATAAACTGGCCCGGCCCGCCAGGGTGTTTACCCTGGCGAGCCGCATGCCAAACGTTGCCAACCCCTGCTATAGAGGATACCTATTTGTTATATAGTGCACATTTCTTAAATGGATGATGTTCTATAATATGCCAAATTGCTATCCTGTATATCCTACTGCTTTATCTGCTCAAGGAGCACGTCTGAGATCAGTTCCCTGAATTTTGTCTCTTTGATTTATTTTTATATAAAACACTTTTATTTTAGAGTCATGGTAAGAGAGAGCATTTGGCAGCACACCATGATTTCTTTCTTTGCTAGAGAATGGTTTACAAATGATTTTTTTTATTTTTAACCAAAAACATTTTTTTTTTTTAAACTCCACAAGACAGTCTTAGCCTACTTCTTATTAACAGGATAGTCCTTAGCCGAACAGTTTAGGCTCAATATGGCCAATTCATGCAAATTAAACCATTTATGAAGGACTCATAAATAAAGATAAAAGATTAAATGTTGTAAAATTATATTGCAGTGGAGACATTCACTTTTCATTACAATGTCCTTACCATAGTAAGTGCTTATAGTGCCACCAGCTGGTTGAGATAGGAACTGTTTTCAGCATTTCTTTTTTTTAATGCACATTGGGCACTAATAAAAGGAAATGACAAGCTGGTGTGGGAGGTTGCTAACTTCTCTTCCTTTTGTTTTTAGTTGTTAAGAGAAACATTTCCAAGGCATCAGCTGTAATTGCCAACACTGGCATAGTAGTGTAATGCATAACTCTGAAATGGGGTACAAAGAATAATCTCATATTTTTGAAAATTGTGAATATAAATCTATTCGAATATTTTTACAGGGAAAATGCTCTGTTGTAACAATCATTATTTTTGGGATGGGGTGTGTGTGTGTGTGTATATGCATATATTATAAACTCCCCTACATATATTATGAATAATATTTTAGACTTTCAAATTCAAAGAATTTTAGAAATCTATTTTAGTTTTCACTGTGTTGTGTGGTTTCTTTTCATGCTTCAGGAACCTTGGAAAATGAAAATAGATGAGTCAATTTTGTTCATAGTCAATTTCACTTTCTGGTTTTTATTCTTTAGCACAATTCCGTCACACTATGGCTGTAAATACTAAAGAGAACTTTTCAAATCTTCTGGGATATGTGGATGAGCAAAGACTACAGGATCAAATCTGCAACATGAATACCTACCTTTTGTACCAAAAGACATCTTAAGCTATCATCTGTAAAGGCCTTTTTGAGGATACATTTTCTAAGAAACAAGGCTATATGTATTAACATGTTGTTAATTCAATTTAACATTTTTATGGGTGTCTTTATATTTGTTACCTTGTATAATGCTTTGTATTGCTACTTTATGTGCATGGTGTATAGAACTGGAGTGCATAGCTGTGCTGGTACTTAAAGCTTTTGTCACTGGTACTTGGCTGGTTGCCCCAAAGCCACTTTCTCTTTTCCTAAGGCTACGTCCTCACTACGGGGGGGAGGGAGAGGAGGTCGATTTAAGATACGCAAATTCGCGTAGCTGAATTCGACGTATTGGAGCCGACTTACCCCGCTGTGAGGACAGCGCCAAATCAACCTCCGCGGCTCCCCCGTCGACGGTGCTTACTCCTATCTCCTCTGGTGGAGTACAAGCGTCAATTTGGGGATCGAATGTCGCGTCCCGATGAGACGCGATAATTCGATTCTTGAGAGATCGATTTCTACCCGCCGATTCAGGCGGGTAGTGTAGACGTAGCCTAAGTGATGGACTCAAGATTCACGCTCTGTGCTGGATCCCAGTAATTCTCCATTACCTGCTTCCTATTAATTTGTTTTTAGCTTGCAAAGCATCCCATTGGCAGGTTGCTGTATGAACTAGGGGCTGCACCAACCCTTGGTCCAGTCCAGGATCCTGGAGGTGCAAAGGTGATCTTAAGTCATTTGTGCTGCCTCCTACGACTGTCTCAGACCCCTTCCCCCAGCACACCAGGGCCTGGCAGAGGAGTCAATTTGGAACTTCTGTGACAGTTATACACTGGCTGGGGCAGTCTATTCCCTGCAACCCATCTCAGCCAGCCTTCTTCCTACACATTGCTCCAGTGACATATGGGGGCAAATCACACCAGGGAATCAGCATCCTTGTTTGTTTAAAGGTTGGGCACCTGCCAGTGTTTCCCCTAAAGTTTAGAAAGGCTGTTATATTCCACTTGCTGCTGCCTAAATCTTCTGCTTTTTGTCTGTATCAAATGAGGGCACAAATATGACATCCGCTAAAGACCACAGTGGTGAATATATCACATGAGTAAACTTATAACGCAGTTATTCTTTAATATATTTCCTTTGAGCAACTGTGCTCTGCAGATGCCATGAGTTATTAACTGTTCTATAGGACACTTGAGTTGAACATTTTCAGAGAGGGAGATTTTAGTAAACAACTCGCTGGTGCCAGGCATTTCAGTTTTAAATGCATTTTAGAGTCTACGGGCCTGTGATATTTCACATCCAATGGAAACAGAAAGCACATTGCTATCATTGTATTCTTAAGATTAGAGCTAGTGGCTGAATTACCTCATGATAGAATATACCTCATGATAGAATGTTGCTGGCCTCCTTTTGTGCTTGGGTTTCAACACAGCACACGAAAGAAATGAAGAATGGGCTAAAACTCTGTTCCAACTGTTAGAGGTACGGTCAGTTTTGTTTTTCATTCAATATTATTTTAGCAAGCTTTATCTCCCTTAAAGTAATGTGGGTTAGGAGAAGTAGCAGCTTAAGGGAGGGAATCTCCCTTGTGATGTCAGTAATTTGACATGTTTGCCTTTGTGTAAGAGAAAATGTTTTGCTTCTGTATGCTACAAGCACAGAGAAGATCCCTTCTCCAGCATTTCCCTCTTCTGTGCAAACATTAATTTGTATAAATATGGCCCACACGATTTCCTTGAGAAGAAAATGCATAGTGACCTTTTGCTAGTTTTTCAAAAGGCTTTATGTTGCTAAATGTCAGTCAGTTATTCATTACAGTAATATTTTCCCAGGGCCTGACTGGGCCCAGTCAGAAGAATATGGGAGAAAACTTGGCTGTCTCCCCAGTGCTGCCCCGACCCCTTAGTCCAGACTTCACAGAAATCCGTGGGGGTGAGGGTCAGTGCTGAAGAGGGAATACATATCAGACTCAAACTACACAGAAAATCTGTCAGTTAACGCCACTGGGGCGGCATTAATTCTGCCACTGTCCCCTCAGTCCTTAAGTGAGGTCCAGGGGGACAGCGTGGGAGGCCGTGACAGTGTGTGTCCAATGGCAGGAGTAGAGGCCAGTGTTTGAAAGCTTGCTGGGAGCAATGAGATTTGAAGGAGAGTGAAGCTGTATTGTGCACGGGACCAGGGAAGATGGTTTCTTGGTGTAGCTCAAGTTAAAAGAAAAACGCAAGACCCAGTACTATCCTAGAAAGAGCTACAAATTCCAGGTGAGGTTGCTAGAAAGGAAATAAAAACCTATACCCCTAAAAAGCGAGAGAATTGGGCAGGTACCACTCTTACATTGGTACAAATCAGGAGTATCTCCACTGAAGTCTGTGGACTTGATCAGGTGTAAAAACAGTATTAAATAACAGGAGAGGTGGAGCCCAATATGTCTAAAAGGAGCTAAAGAAGTAGTGAAAGGAACTGATAACTTCTGCCTCCTTTCATCCGTATCTAACACATCTGAAATATTGTGATCAGTTTTTAATCTCTAATGCCAAATTTGACTCTGGGTTGATTACAGGTTTAGTATCACTCAAGTCCTTAAAAACAATTTTTTCTTCTTTTTGCTTGTATTCGTCCCTTTATTTTTAAAGTGGGATTTTCAAAGATGCTCAGAATGGGCCTAAATCTGGTGCCACTCACAGTGGGAATTTTACAATTGACTTTAGTGGGAGCAGACTTAGTCCACTCCTGCGCACCTTTTGAAAGTCCCACCCTTAAAAGAATTCTTCTTTCTTTGTTTCCAAATTGATTGGTTGCATCTTCATTCTGCAGCAGCATAATGATTTCAAAAGTTTGATTCCCAAGCCAATTCTATGGCTCCCATTACATGGTATGTGAGCACCTCACAACACCCTATGAGGCAGAGAAGTTGTTGTATCCCCCTTTTATGGGGAATTGAGGCATAAAAAGACTAAAGCCCAGATCCTCAAAGATATTTAGGCTCTTAACTTCCACTGAAATCAATAGGAGTTAGGCCCAGAACAACAAAGGTATTTAGACACCTAAGTCCCTTGCCCAAGATCATACAACAAGTAGTAGAGCAGATCTCTTGAGTCTGAGGCTATTGTGCTAGCCACTGAACCTATCTTCCTTGGAACTAAGCATTAAACTAATGAAAAATGTTGCCCTACTGTCTTCTTCCCTCTAAACCAACTTAGTGAGATGCAAAGGTTTTTTCAGTCACAGTTAAAACTAAATAAAAGCAAACTTGGAGAACTCTTCTACGTAGTTTGTAATAAGACCATCCATCTCATCTGTATGAATGATTATCTCTAATTTCACTCTGATCTCTTGTAAATGGTTGCATATCCAGTAGTCAGTCTCATTCTCTGCACTCGATGGTAGTATCTGATTCAGTGATGGAAATCCGTACTCCACTTTAGAAAGCACTTTAATCTGCCATACTGAATATGTTTATTTAACCATGTACAGTAATTACACCTTCATCTGTTGTAAATCTACCAGTATTCAGATTCTCTATGAATCATGATGGGCTTGCATCATGAAACTTTGATCTAGATTTCAAAATCTAGATGGGGCAGGGGACATCTGTACCAAAACTCCAGATCCAATGCATTATGGATCCCAAATTTGGGTCCAGCTGCTGGTTTGGTCTCTAAATCCCCAGAAGTTTAGAAAGTTTTGGAGACAAGGTTTTGATTCAGTCCCATTTCTAATCATTAGCAGTGCTAGGAACATGATCAGATGAGAAGCTTCCACTTTTGGATTTTGACTTTCGCTTTTGTTTCCACTTGTTGTATTCTTAGCTTTTTGCCTGTGATCAATTGTGCTTACCCCATGGGAAATGACTCTTGCTTTAGGCCAAAGCAACATCATTGACTTTGATGGCATTATGCCAGACATTAATCTAGCTCTTTAAGCATAATAAAATATTTGGTTGTACCAGACAGATTTTAGATATAAGGACAGCTGGACGCAATCACAACACTAGGATTAAATGCTTGAATTTTCTGACTAACTTCCATGTCGGCCATAAAGTGAATGTGAAGGTTTACCTGAAAATAGTACTTAGATTGGATACATTTTGCTTGATCTTAACTTTTTAGAGAAATATCAATATTTCACTTTAAAGAATTTGATCAGCAGAAGCAGAATCTTATAAGCAAAGTAACAGGAATTATTTAATCTCTCTCCATATCTTCTATCCCAAGGGTAGATCATTCATAGCTGTGAAAGTTCTCTGCTGTGAAAAGAGACTTGACCCTTAATCTACAATCAACATTTCTAATAATATAAAGATGTCTTAATTATTCATCAGTTTAAGTCTATTTCAATTTTCTCTACAAAAAAGACAACATGAATATTAGACACTGGTATTGGGTGGAGAAGTGTAGCTCTTAAAGAAACAGAGTATGGAGTGTCAGGAAAACCACATCATGGGAGATAGCGGAGGACAAACAAACACAACCATGAATTTGTCATGTGATCATGTAATCCAAATAGTTTTCTTATGACACATGGCAAGTTTGTGCGACTTTAAAGGCATATACTAGACAAGACATCATAGAACAGAAAAGAATAAGGAGAGAATGTTGAATAAGGGGAGGGGCTGAAAGTCTGGATAACACAGAATGGGAAGATGGAGGAGTCAGCAGATGAAAGACACCCAAAATGGGAGAGCAAGAGACAGCAAATGGGTGAGACCTAGAGAATGAGAATCAGAGACCATGCAGATTTGGGGAGAGCAATAGGAGCGAGGGAGCTGAAGCCAAATGTGAAGAAGAGAGATGCATGTGAGGAAGAGCCATTTGGGTACTGAGGAATAGAAGTAACTCACCGGAACTAGAATATGCAGTAAGAAAGCAATTTCATCAGGTGATCAATAGATGGGAGGTGCAACTAAGGAACCTGTTCTCCATAGACAGTCTCTACGCAAAAGAATTAAGGGACACAAATCTGACATCAGGAATCATAATACTCAAAAACCAGTGGGAGAACACTTTAACCTGTCTGGCCATTCTATGACAGACCTGTGGGTGGCTATCTTAAAACAGAAAAACTTCAAAAACAGACTCCAACGAGAGACTGCTGAGCTGGAATTGATATGCAAACTAGACACAATCAACTCAGGGTTAAACAGGGATTGGGAATGGCTGAGCCATTACAAACATTGAATCTATCTCCCCTTGTAAGTACTCTCACACTTGCTTCTTATCAAACTGTCTGTACTGGGCTATCTTGATTATCACTTCAAAAGTTTTTTTTTTTTTCTCTTACTTAATTGGCCTCTCAGAGTTGGTAAGACAACTCCCACCTGTTCATGCTCTCTGTATGTGTGTATATATATCTCCTCAATGTTTCACTCTATATGCATCCGAAGAAGTGGGTTGTAGCCCACGAAAGCTTATGCTCTAATAAATTTGTTAGTCTCTAAGGTGCCACAAGTACTCCTGTTCTTTTTGCGGATACAGACTAACACGGCTGCTACTCTGAAACCTGTTCTCCATAGAGAAATTCAACCTAGACAATTGAGGGAAGGTAGCTCCACTTAGTTATGAAACTTTAATCCATGGCTATGCCATCTGGAACTGGTTTGAAGGGAAGCACATAAAGATGAGGAGAGGATGAGACAGAATTTGGACTAAAATGATTCTGCTGGGTAATTAAAATAAAAAGCTTATTGCTTTAAAAACAGTGCCATAAATCATAATGTCACAAAGAAATGTATAGTTGTGCTCAAGTCCTCCTGCTTCATAAAAAAGAGCTGACACAGATCCTCTGAAGCACAATTGGTACTTAATGCTATGTAGAAAATAAAAGTAGTAAAAAGTATATCAATCATCAAAGAGGAGGAGTGGATGAAGAAAAAAGGGAGCTCACGGGGGAGTGATACAATGTTACTTAGTGTCACTTCCAGTCAACAAGTTTCAAGAGAGATTTAGAGACCACTGTATAGGCCAAAATAGGCTTTGACATATTGTATCCCTCTATAATGTCTTGTAATCTGAAGATGACTCTCGTATGTAGCTGATAAGGCGAATATGGCCTTTCTAATTATATGGCCTTTCTAATTCTTAAAAATAATAATACATTTGATCTCCTGTTTTGAAAATAAAACATTGGATCACTTTGGATGCAAATCCTATGCAGAGTAGAACCAATAAGGCTATCAAAGAATTAGAGGAGCATATCTTTCCTTTTCCCCAAGAAAATTCTCTAAAATCTTTTCTACCTTTGTTGCAAAACTATGCTCTAGTTTCCTAAATTATCTGAACGATAACATAGTACCAGGCTGTGGCACCATTACATTAAGTAGTGTAGCCTGATCAACTTTAATGGGAATTCACATGGTGTAAAGTACTATTCAATGCATGTAAGAGTATCACAGTCTGGCCCATAAATTGCTTCTATCTAGCTAACACGAATCTGTAAAGTGCCAGTCATGATGATTATTGAAGCCCCAAAAACACTCTGAGAACTGTCTCAGGTGTTGCTGTGTGATAACTTTCAGACTTGCATTACTAGGTAGTCTTATAGTATTGTGATATATTCTTACATTCTTTTTAGAGAAAAATTTTGTTCCTGCTCCCATGCTAATCTTGTGTTATGATCATATGAACCACTTTCATGTTAAGGTGAATCAATTAGCTGCAAAACATTGATGCTTTGTGCGTTTTTTTTTCTTGGCTTTTTAACATTTGGGCTTGATGAAAATTGCACACATTGCCCTAAGATATTTGAGGTTTTTAAATGAATTCATTTTGGCTATAGTTGTGCCCCTTTTCACATAGACTTCCTTTGAACATGTTGAGTGATTGAGTTTCACTGGCACAAATTCATGGAAAGTGACTTCCAAAGTTGCAAGCATGAGCATTATTAGTAGTGTTTCTAATGGTGCCCACAATGTGTTAGCTACTGAACAGACATAATGAATAGTGCAGTTTCTGCCCCCCAAAATGTGCATCATTCGTGGAAACTGAATTTTGCATGCACAAATGTGAATATTTGTGCCAGAATTACTGCTGTAATCAGGGAACAGCAACAACCCATGTGAATTACTAATTAAACTGAGACACTGTTTGTTGAACAGCAAATATTGAATATTCTTTGATAACCCACCATGATCAATGCAGAGAATTACAATTTAAATAGTAAATACAAGGAAAATGATGTACTGGTAGGTATTGTGTTAGTAGAAAGCTACATTCATTCAATTATTCACTACAAAATATTCTCTGTTTTGTTACCCACAAAAAGCCATTGGAAAGACAGTTAAGAGGATAAGAGAGGCTGGAAATTAAGGATTTTTTTGAGTATTTTTTTTAATTGATCATGTAACATACCAATAACTGGATGAAGGCTCAATTTTTCTTGTAAATCCAGAAAAGAAAATTTAAAATCCTTATAGACAAACTAGGGAAATGTGGTCTAAACTCTAGATGAAATTACTATCAAGTGAGTTGAAAGATCATATTCAAAGAGTAGTTCTCAAAGATTCAGTTACACTGGAAGGACGTATCTACTAGGGTTCTGCAGGGATTTGTCCTGCATCTGGTAATAGTCACTGTTTTCATTAATGGAGCAGAGAGTGTGCTTACAACAGTTGTGGATGACGCCAAGCTGGGAGAGGTTGCAAGTACTTAGAGGATAGGACTAAAATTCAAAATGATCTTGGAAAATTGGTCTGAAATCAACAAGATGAAGTTCAATAAAAACAAGTGCAAAATACTTCGCATATGAAGGAAAAATCAAATGTGCTGCTACAAAATGGAAAAACCAGCTAGGCAGTTGTTAGTGCTGAGAAGAATCTAGGGGTTATAGAGGACCACAATCTGAATATGAGCCAACAATATGATGGAGTTGTGAAAAAGGCTAACATCATTTTGAGCTTTATTAACAGGAGTGTCATATATAAGACACAAGAGGTAATTGTCCCACTCTACTTGGCACTGGTGAGGAATACTGTGTCCAGTTCTGGGTGCCACACCTTAGATTTAGAGAGATCAAATTAGATTTATGCTCTCCTCTGGAATGAGAGATTCCAGAGGAGAGCATAAATAAATAAATAAATAAATAAAGTAACCTTTCCTCATAGGTCAGGGTTTTAAAAAACAAAAAACTGGGTATGTTTAGTCCCGAGAAAAGAAAACTGAGGGGGGGGACCTGATAAGTCTCAAATATGTTAAGGCCTACTATAAAAAGGATGGTGATCAACTGTCCTCCATGTCCACTGAGGGTAGGACAAGAAGTAATGGGCTTAATCTGCTGTAAGGGAGATTTAGGTAAGATACCAGGAAAAACTTTCCAACCATAAGGTTAATTAAGCACTGGAATAGGCTTCCAAGGGAGGGTGTGAAATCCCTGTTATTGTAGGTTGTAAAGAAAAAGTCAGAGAAACACCTATCAGGGATGGTCTAGGTGTATTTGGTCCTGCCTCCGTGCAGGGGGCTGGACTGGATGACCTTTTGAGGTGCCTTCCATCCCTACATTTCTCCCATTCTATTAAACAGGTCTGACAGGGGGCAAAACTGTGCAATGAAGCTAATGCACTAAAGTTGGGCACCCTTAAATATTCAGTTTGGTAAAATTCAGATCTGCCTAGAAGTGAAATGGCATTAAATTTTTTTGACTCCATTTCTCCAAAGAATCGTAAAGCCCAAGATGACAATTGTAGTGAAAGTGCAACAAACCAGTACAATCCATTAAACCTCAGCTATGAATGAGTAATTAGAAATTGATTTTTTTTCCCCAGAGTGGTCTGGCACTGGACAGTAGTTAGGAGCAGATGTCATTGTAGACAGAATAGTCCTCTCTCTTTCTCTTAGCTGGTACTGTGCCAGTAACTGGGGAGGAGTATAAAAAGTGACAACAGCAAATAAGACTAGATTTGTAATAGACTTCACCTTTTCAACCCGTCCTCAGGAGAAGGACTAGAGGACTTCACTGGGAATGCAGACTCAGCTTCATAAATCCTTGTAGCTTACCTACAAGAGATCAAATCCATGGTGGATTGCTAATTGAAACTTTGATCTCTCTAAATCAGTCACTGAATTAGTATTAATAGAATCATAGGGTTAGAAGGGACTGCAAGGATCACCTAGCCCCCTGCCAAGATGCAGGATTTGTTGTGTCTAAACCATCCATAACAGATGGCTATCCAGCCTCCTTTTGAAAACCTCCAGTGAAGGAGATTCCACAGCCTCCTAGGCATTCAGTTCCATCGTCCTACTGTTCTTACAGTTAGGAAGTTTTTCCTGAGGTTTAAGCTGAATCTACTATGCTGTAGTTTGAACCTGTTGCTTTTTGTCTTGTCCTCTGTGGCAAGAGAGAACAACTTTTCTCCATGTTTTTTATGGCAACCTTTCAAATATTTGAAGACCGCTATTATCCCCCCTTAATCTCCTTTTTTCCAAACTAAACATACCCAGTTCCTTCAGCCTTTGCTCACATGACTTGCATTCCATCCCTTTGATCATCTTTGTCGCTCACCTCTGGATCCTTTCAAGTTTCTCCGCTTCCTTTCTATATATTGGTGACCAAAATTGGACACAGTACTCCAGCTGAGACTTAACCAACACTGAGTAGAGCAGTACTATCACCTCCCATGACTTTCACACTATGCCTCTGTTAATGCAACCTAAAATTGTATTTCTTTTTTTTTGCAACAGCATTGCATTGCTGACTCATGTTGAGATTGTGATCCACCACAACTCCCAGATCCTTCTCAGCAGTGCTGCTGCCAAGCCAGTTATCCCCCATTCTGTATTTGTACGTTTTGGTTTTCTTTAAGTGTATCACTTGCATTTATCTTTTTTTAATTTCATTTTGTTGTCTACAGCCCAGTTCTCCTATTTATCAAGATCCCTCTGAATTTTAGCTCTATCCTCCAAATTACTGGCAACCCACTCTAGCTTTATGTCATCTGCAAACTTAATCAGTATGCTCTCTGTACCTACCTCCAGGTCATTAATAAAGATGTTAAACAACACCAGACCCAGAATGGATCCCTGTGGAACTCCACTTGAGATTCCCTCCAATCCGATATCAATAGTTACTCTTTGTTTGTGGTTGCTTAAACCAACTATGTATTATGTAATAGTCTAGTGCTTACCATTTGATAGCATTTTAGTGGCCATTGTGAAATAATAATAGGTGACTTTTATGCAGTGCTGTTCATCTATACCTATCCAAGATTTGCAGAACCTTTTACATTATCCTCAGTTTACAATTTGGGAAGCTGAGTCCCAGAGAAGTGTAGTGACTTGCAGATAATAACATAGATGAAATGGCTGACATGGGAAAAGGACTCAAGTCTCAGAGCATCAGACTGAGCCAAATCTGCTGGACCATGATGCACTGCCAGTCTCAATGCAGCTCCCACTGGATAGGTATCCACATCACAGAAACCAACAGTTCATTTGGCATTAATTGGAATACGTGATGGCAGATTTAGTAGAGAATGCAGTATTGACTTAACATGGATATGGAATTACCCTCTCGCTTCTAGATGTGATTTGGTCAGATAACAGTGAGGTACAGAGTTGGGGCTGGGTAGGTGGGTGAGGCTCACGCTCGCGTGTTAGGAAGACAAACCAAGGACTTCATGTCAAAAAGGCAAAGGTTTCTGGCAGACTTCAGGGGAATATCACTAAGCTGCCTGATTTCAGGGACTACTAGCAATGTCAGCTAAATGATTAGTTAAATTTCATACTATGCAGTTTTTCTACTCCGAAATAAACCAGTGGCCTTACTAGTCATATTTTTTTCAGAGCCATAAAGTGAAGTCAGTATCCTTAAGAAAAAATGTAGCATCTCCTTGTTCACAAGTTGCTTTCTGCTGGCATATATTTTGTTGTCAATGTTTTCCCTTTCTGTCTCTATCCCACAATGTTCTCAAAAGACTTCAAAGAGTGTCATGAGCATCAAAGGAGCATTCTCAGAGCTTGTCTAAATAGCTGTTTAGATATTTGGCTATTTCCTCAGACTAATCAGGGAGCTCTCATGTTTTCTAATTATTTCACTTTAGCTCACTCGATTGGTTTGAACAAAGTCCCCCTAAATGTGTGAACTTGGAAATCTTTATTAATAAAGGAAGCTTGCTTGCTTGTTGGGATTGGCCACTGTCGGAAGACAGGATACTAGCCTAGATTGACCTTTGGTCTGACCCAGTATGGCCATTCTTATGTTCTTATGGGTGTGCCTTAGGTATATAAAGTGCTTTGGAAGTGGGTATACTGTACCTGACTTATAGTATAGTGGTTTTCTGGGACTATGACCCAGCATTGCCAATTTGTTCAATTTACTTGTCTGTCTGACACCGTAGTATGGTTAAATGCAGAGGCCTCAACTTCATTTAAATCTATTACCTAACTGCGGTAATTACTCCAACCTACACCTACATGGCAGGACCTAAACTGGCACAAATGGTACCATAAACCTCAGCATGTGTTTGAAGGTCATGCTCCTTCTATCCCCTTAGGTCTGCCAAAATATTTTGACTGGAAGGCAGAGTCTCACCCCCTGCAGGTGGGAGGTAGGGAAGCTAAGGAAGGGGTGCACAAACTGAGTGAGACATCAAGGCAAACCCCCTCACCATGCATTGCTGTACTCTGGCCCAAGGCCTAGGCAGGGACTGGTTTACAGGGACATCCACTGGACACTTCTAGCCCACCCATTGGAACCTGCTAAATTAGCAATGATTGTAACTTAGACCTGCTGGATGCAAGGTGGAAAAAAACCCACACAGCAGTCTGCCAGTTTTGCCATATGGAAGGCCTAGCTTCTGGCATCATAGGAGATCCAACAACTAGATTAAGGGAGGGTAGGATGGGACAGAGAGTCCACAATGGCTACCTCACCTAAGCAACAAACAGTTGCAACATCCCACCCCCTACAGCGCTTCCAGACAGGAACCAGTCTTCCAGCACCCCCAGAGCCCCATGCAGCATCAATAGATGGGACAGGGTACAGAGGCCTCCACACCCCCCACGCACACAGCAAGAGGGAGGGGTAGCAGAGAGAGCACATGGAGCACTGCTCCAGCTGCTCCTGGTTGAGATCTTCCCCTGCCCCCACTCCCACCCAAGAGGGTATCTCCAGTGTGCCCAGCTCTGTCAAAGACACAGCCTGCCTACCAAGGTGAGCATTTGTAAAAATTGTGTGTCTTTTAAGCCAATCTCATGATTTTTGAGGCCTGACTTTTGACTTTTGAACACTTGGGATTAGCGATGCTAATCCACTATAGAGTGTGAATGAGTCTGGAGAAACACTATTGGCTGGATTTTCAAATGACCTCTGCTGTTATGTAGACTTCCCCAATAGCACTGACCCCCAACCAGCTAGCGTGGGTACGGAGGCATTAAACTACATCTAAACTAGGTCCTAAATGGAGTTTCAAATGAGACTAGCAAAGGGCTTGTCTACATGGAGAGTTAGTGTGTGGCAAGCCAGGGTGTAAATCTGCAGCTCACTAAATCACTGTGTGGACCCTGCTACAGTGCCCCAAAAGTTCTGTAGTGTGCCTTGATGTACTGCTGTTTGAAATGGAGTATGTCAAAGCACACTATGGAACTCTTAGTGCATATAGGCAGGGTTCACATGGCCAGTTAATGCACAGCAGAGAGTAGTGTGCTGTCAATTAACACTGCCTGACTTGCCACACGCTAGCTTTCTATATAAACAAGCCCTCAGACATAATAACTAACATGATTTTTTTTCTTAGTCTAAACAAGGCTTAATTGAAGTGGCCAGACCTTTAAAAATGCTTGGTATCCAGCGGCTTGTGTTGTTCTTCTTCGAGTGCTTGCTCATATCCATTCCAGTTAGGTGTGTGCGTGCCACGTGCACGATCGTCGGAAGATTTTTACCCTAGCAACACCCGGTGGGTCGGCTGTGGAGCCCCCTGGAGTGGCGCCGTTATGGCGCTGGATATATACCCCAGCCGACCCAGCGCCCCCTCAGTTCCTTCTTACCGCCCCTGACGGTCGTTGGAACTGTGGAGCGCGGCTTAGCTGATCTCCACACTCCCTAGCTTCTCATTGCTCTTGTTATATTTAGTTATATAGATAGTTGTTCAAGTTAGTTAGTAGTTAGTGTATAGTGTATATATATATAGTTGTATTTTGTTTTCGGGGGTTTAGGGGGTGTTTTTCCCCTTTTCCCCCCGGCCCACAGCCGGGCCCATGCCCAAGGCTCCTGGCTTTAAGCCGTGCGCGTCCTGCGGGAAGCACATGCCAACCAGCGACCCGCATAGTTCTTGCTTGAAGTGCCTGGGAGAGACTCATCCAGCAGATAAGTGC
Source organism: Terrapene triunguis (assembly GCF_002925995.2). Classification (NCBI taxonomy): domain Eukaryota; kingdom Metazoa; phylum Chordata; order Testudines; family Emydidae; genus Terrapene; species Terrapene triunguis. The sequence goes on from NW_020664382.1 coordinate 3,884,689, forward strand.
CCTATCTGCAAGGCCTTCAAGCCGAGGACAAGGAAGGAGCGGGACTTTAGGATCAGACAGCTCCTCATGGAGGCGGCTCTGAGTCCGGATCCTCCCTCGGCGCGCCCTGTCCCGGCACCGAGCGCCTCGGTGCGCAGCGCCCCGGCGGGCCCGACCGGTGCGACAGAAAAGACTGTTCGGCACCGACCGACGTCGGCACCGCGCCCGCCCAAAGAGCCTCGGCACCGATCCATTTCTCCGGGCCATAAGAAGACCGCTAAGACACGGGACGTTGCTGCCGCGAAGATACCGACTCCCCCGGTGCCGGGGGTAGAGCCGCGTCCGCAGCTGGACCGCCAAAGACAGGCGGCCACACCGTCGACTCCGGCACCGAGGCCGTTGAGTCCGGTGCGGACTGTTTCACCACCAAGGCTGGTGGTGGAACCTTGTCTCCCGTCCACCCCGGAGACCTTCGCTACCGCGAGAGACCTGATCGCCCTCACTGAGCCGGCGCCGTCGCAACTCCCGGCACCGGTAGCCCCACGTATGCTGCAGTCCAGAGGGAAACCTGCCCTGGTGCGCCCACCGTCGCCAGCACAAGTCTCTCGGCACCGCTCCAGATCCCGAAGCAGGTCCCGACGCCGCTCTGAGTCCCGGCGCCGAGTGTCACCTCGGCACCGGTCGTACTCGCGGCCCAGATCTTCCTCGCGGCGCCGTTCAACATCCCGGCACCGCCGTGACGACCGGCACCGATCGGGGTCGAGGCGCAGCTCCCGGCACCGGTATGAGCGCCACTCGGGCTCGAGAGGCCGCTCCCGGTACCACGCCTCCTCCAGATCGTCGTCCCGTTCCAGATCGGGATCCCGGCACCGGTCCAGGTCCCGGCACCGTTCGCCGGAACCGCACAGGGACAGGTCCCCTTACGGTCGGCACCGATCGGCACCGTACCATCCGGTGCCGACGGCATCGGGTTCGGCACCGCCGTAGCCGTCGAGATCGGCGTCGCGGTCTTCTGAGACAGTGGAGCCCGGCCACCTGCAGGAGACCGACGACCCTATGCAAGGACCTGCGCATTGGTCCTTCTGGACTCCTTGGGCCTGCCACCAAGCACAAGGAGCTCCCCTATCGGCCTCCCGCTCTGGCCGTTCGGAGCCTAGGGCCCCAGAGTCCACCATCTCCCGCCCTCCTCCAAGGGACGTGGAGGCTCCAGTGCCCACACCTGCAGAGGCCCTGGACCAGGGAGCAGGAGATGCCCAACACCAGGAACACCTGGAGCAGGATCAACCATTAGACCCCTTGCCACCGGGGGCATCCTCCTCGTCCTCTCCTGATGAGGCCGTAGCGGGCATGTCCACCATCGGGCCGCCACCGATAGACCTTCGGGCCCATCAGGACCTGCTGCGGCGCATGGCTCACAATCTGGACCTCCAGGTGGAGGAGATTGCGGAGGTCCATGACCCAATAGTGCAGATCATTTCAGCGGATGCTCCATCCAGGGTGGCATTACCGCTGGTCCGCACCATCCAGGCCAACGCCACCACTATCTGGCAGACCCCGGCCTCTATTCCGCCCACGGCCAGAGGGGTTGAGAGAAAGTACTTCGTGCCTTCCAGGGAACATGAGTATCTGTACACTCCCCCCCAACCGTGCTCACTGGTGGTTTCATCAGTCAATGCACGGGAGCGCCATGGCCAGCAGGCTGCTGCGCCCAAATCGAAGGACGCTAAGCGCTTCGATTTGTTCGGACGCAAGGTTTATTCTGCTGGCGGACTGCAATTGCGGGCAGCGAACCAGCAGGCGCTCCTGAGCCGCTACGGCTTCAATATGTGGTCCTCGATGGGGAAATTTAAGGAGCTGGTTCCCCAGGACTCGAGGGAAGAGTTCGGGGCCTTGGTAGAGGAGGGCAAGCGGGTGGCATGCACCTCCCTACAGGCGTCCCTTGATATAGCGGACTTGGCCGCTAGGACCCTGGCTTCAGGGATAGCAATGCGCCGAATCTCCTGGCTCCAGGTGTCGAGCTTGCCACCGGAACTGCAGCAGACCCTGCAGGACCTACCGTTCGAGGGCCAGGGCCTCTTTTCAGAGAAAACAGACTCGAGGCTCCAAAATCTTAAAGACTCTCGGACAATGATGCGCTCCCTGGGGATGCATGTCCCAGGGCCTCAGCGCAGACCCTTCAGGCCCCAGCCTCAGCGGTTCTACCCTCCCCCGCCTCGTCCAAGACAGGACTTTGCTAGGAGGCGGGGTCGAGGTGGTAGGCGAAGGTCGACCGGCCCTCAACCCGGTCAGAACCAGGGCCAGTCTAGGCCACCTTCAGGGCCTAGACAAGCCTTTTGAAGGTGCGGTCGAGGACGGCACCACGACCGGTACCCAGGATCCGACTCCCCCTTTCCGGGACCGCCTCTCCCGCTTCCACCGTGCTTGGTCCCGTATAACCTCGGACCGTTGGGTCCTTCGCACGGTGGAAAGGGGATACGCCCTCCAGTTTTCCTCGCTCCCTCCCTCCCACTCCCCCTCCCCGTCCCTCTTCAGGGACCCTTCTCACGAGCAACTCCTTACACAGGAGGTTTTTGGGCTCCTCGCTATGGGGGCCATAGAGGAGGTTCCATCGGAGCTAAGGGGCAGGGGGTTTTACTCCCGCTACTTCCTGATACCCAAGTCAAAAGGGGGTCTAAGGCCCATCTTAGACTTGCGCGGACTCAACAAATTCATAGTAAAGTTGAAGTTCCGCATGGTGTCATTGGGGACCATCATCCCTTCACTGGATCCTGGAGACTGGTTCGCCGCCCTCGACATGAAGGACGCTTATTTCCACATAGCGATTTATCCGCCTCACAGGCGCTTCCTGCGATTTGTAGTAAACAGGGTGCACTACCAATTCGCAGTCCTTCCCTTCGGCTTGTCCTCGGCTCCTAGGGTGTTCACAAAGTGTCTGGCAGTCGTCGCGGCCTTCCTTCGTCGACAAGGGATACAGCTGTTCCCGTACTTGGACGACTGGCTGGTACGCAGCCGCACCAGAGACCAAGTGCAGGCCCATGTCCACATAGTGACACGCACTTTCCACGAGCTGGGCATTCTACTCAACAGAGAGAAGTCCACTCTAGTACCAACTCAGAGAATAGAGTTCATTGGAGCAATCCTGGACTCCAGACATGCCCGAGCCATCCTGCCAGACAGCCGCTTTCATACCATTTCAAGCGTCATTCAAGGACTCAGGGCCTTTCCAACTACCACCATAAGGACATGCCTTGCCCTCTTGGGCCACATGGCCTCGTGCACCTACGTAACCAGGCACGCCAGACTGCAACTTCGCCCATTGCAGACTTGGGTGTCATCGGTTTACCGTCCTCATCGAGACGACCTGAGCATAGTGGTCACGGTTCCGGCCGCAGTCTTGGCCTCCCTCACATGGTGGACGGATCGCACGGCGGTCTGTGCAGGAGTGCCCTTTCACGCCCCGCAGCCCTCCCTCCACCTAGTTACGGACGCTTCATCTCTAGGATGGGGCGCTCACCTGGGGGAGCACCATACCCAAGGCCTGTGGTCGGCGTCCCAACTAGCCCTGCACATCAACGTCCGAGAGCTGATGGCAGTGCGCCTGGCTTGTCAGGCTTTTCTCAACTTCCTGCAGGGCCGTTGCGTGTTGGTTCTCACCGACAACACCACGGCTATGTTTTATATCAACAAGCAGGGCGGAGCCCGCTCATCTCCCCTATGCCAAGAGGCCATTCGCCTGTGGGACTTCTGCATCGCCCACTCGATACATCTCACGGCGTCATTCCTGCCTGGAGTCCAGAATACGCTGGCGGACCGTCTCAGCAGGTCCTTCCAGACGCACGAGTGGTCGATACGCCCGGACATCATATATTCCGTCTTCCAGAGGTGGGGGATTCCCCAGATCGACCTGTTCGCATCTCGGGCCAACAGGAAGTGCCAGGCGTTCTGCTCCCTACACGGGCGAGCCCCAGGCTCTCGGTCAGACGCCTTCCTCATGGCATGGAAAGACCATCTGTTCTACGCTTTTCCCCCATTCCCGCTGGTCCACAGGGTGCTGCTCAAGATCCGCAGGGACCATGCACGGGTAATTCTAGTCGCTCCCGCTTGGCCGAGACAGCACTGGTACACCACACTGCTGGAGCTGTCAGTACAGAGGCCCATCACGCTCCCCTTGACTCCGGATCTCATCTCTCAGGACCACGGCCGGCTGTGTCACCCCGACCTGCAGTCGCTCCACCTCACGGCGTGGATGCTTCATGGTTGAGTCGCTCAGAGCGGCAATGCTCCCAGGCCGTCCAACAGGTCCTGCTGGGAAGTAGAAAGCCCTCTACGCGGACCACTTATTTAGCCAAGTGGAAGAGATTCTCCTGTTGGTGTGAGCAACGAGCTACGTCTCCCTCGCAGGCTCCCATTCCTTCGATACTGGAATACCTCCTGTCCCTAAGACAACAAGGCTTGGCGACATCCTCAATCAAGGTTCACCTCGCCGCTATTTCCGCTTTCCACCCAGGAGAACTCACGTCCTCGGTCTTCTCTAACCCGATGGTCGTTAGATTCCTCAAGGGCTTAGACCGGCTGTACCCACAGCAACGGCAGCCGGTTCCAACGTGGGACCTCAACCTCGTCCTCTCCAGGCTCACAGGGCCTCCGTTTGAACCATTGGCTACCTGCTCGCTCCTGTACTTATCTTGGAAGACAGCCTTCCTCGTAGCCATCACCTCAGCACGGCGCGTCTCGGAACTCAGGGCGCTGACGTCCGAGCCCCCTTACACGGTGTTCCATAAGGACAAGGTGCAGCTTCGCCCCCATCCTGCCTTTCTTCCAAAGGTGGTGTCGCCTTTCCACGTGAACCAGGATATATTCCTCCCGGTCTTCCATCCGAAACCGCACGCTACTCGTCAGGACCAGCGTTTACATTCTTTGGACGTTCGCAGGGCCCTGGCTTTCTATATTGACCGTACAAAGCCATTTAGGAAGACGACGCAACTCTTCGTTGCGGTAGCCGACCGGATGAAGGGCTCACCGGTCTCTTCACAGTGCCTGTCCTCCTGGATCACATCCTGCATTCGTGCTTGCTACGACCTGGCTGGTGTACCAACGCCACGCATCACCGCTCATTCCACGAGGGCCCAGGCCTCCTCGACTGCCTTCCTGGCTCAAGTACCGATCCAGGACATTTGTAGAGCTGCAGTGTGGTCATCGGTCCACACATTTGCTACTCACTATGCGCTGGTGCAACAATCCAGAGACGATGCTGCTTTCGGGTCAGCGATTCTGCACACAGCAATGTCTCACTCCGACCCCGCCACCTAGGTGGGGCTTGGGAGTCACCTAACTGGAATGGATATGAGCAAGCACTCGAAGAAGAAAAGACGGTTACTCACCGTTGTAACTGTTGTTCTTCGAGATGTGTTGCTCATATCCATTCCAAACCCGCCCCCCTTCCCCACTGTCGGAGTAGCCGGCAAGAAGGAACTGAGGGGGCGCTGGGTCGGCTGGGGTATATATCCAGCGCCATAACGGCGCCACTCCAGGGGGCTCCACAGCTGACCCACCGGGTGTTGCTAGGGTAAAAATCTTCCGACGATCGTGCACGCGGCGCGCACACACCTAACTGGAATGGATATGAGCAACACATCTCGAAGAACAACAGTTACAACGGTGAGTAACCGTCTTTTCTTAGTGGGAGCTTCTGGGCGCTGAGCACTTTTGACAATCCGGCCACTTTATTTAGGTGCCTATCTGGGAGCCAATCTCTCTCTTGAAAATTGTGTGCTCTGTGCTGTACTAACTTTCCTATGGATATGGTAAACTGCACAGAGAATACAAAGGATACAATCTATGTCGCTTTTTATTTGCATCTCCACAGATGGCAAAAAGTGGGCATACGCTTTCCTGCAGAAATATAACACGGGGATACTCCTCTCCAAACAGACACAGTGAGTCTACTTTGCACACCCTTGTCGTCCCTTCCCTTCTGCTCTTAGCTCTACTCAGGTGCCTCGAAGGAATGAAAACAATGTTTATCAGTAGTTTATTTGTGGTTCTTCTCATGTTGTGACTCTGTTTTCAGAAGATGAGATAATGGTCACTTCAGATCACTGGCCCTTTTCTATTGATGAATCTGTCCCACTTTTCTTACAATAATCTATTGTTCATGGTTTGAACAAAAAGTATTCCTGTTTGTTACTCTTGAATGTCTGATGTCCACTAACATGCTTCATTGGCTGTTCTCATTAAATATTGAATTATAATATCTTAAATATGTGCCATGTCTCTCAAAATAAAAAAAAAAAAAGATCATTGCCACTAAAAACTATTAATTTTAAATGGAAAAGTAGATAAGTAGGGATGTCGATTGCCTGTCTGTTACCCTTCCCCCAAGCTGTTCTATTATGTCTCTGCTGCAATGAGGGAGGAATTAATCAATTTCATGTTTCTAACAAAGTGCCATGCTTACCCAGGCAGGCACACGTTTCAAGAGAATGCCAGAGTAAGAAAATAACCTAACCCCATCTGAGGGCATGGAGGGCACCCTGTGTAGCACAGCTGGTTTGGCCCTACTGTGTGTGTGCAGAGAACCACCTGGGAGTCAGCCCAGGGGTCACACCTCCTGTATTCCGCTCTACTAGGGCTTCCTCCTCGCTGCCGTGAAGCAGGCTGGAGGGTGAGGTGGGCCATTCTCTTCCCTTGTGTCTATAGGGGAGATTGAGGCTCCACAGAGGGAACTTCTGGCTGTTACAAGTCTTCCTCCATCTTTACTGCTTCACCCATTGGTAGGAATGGCTTGAAGCCCCAGAAACCCCTCAGCCAGTCACCAGCTCCTCCCTCCATAGGTGCTGGAACTAGGGGTGCTGGCTTGAAGTGGTTTCCATCATATACAGGGTTTGCAGTTTTGTTCAACAGCTCTGAGCACCCCCACTATAAAAATTGTTCCAGCACCTATGCCTCCCTCTCCTGCTTCAGATTCCCCTGTCTGAAAGTGTGGCTCCATTTGAACTGGAAGGTGTGATTCCCAGCTTGCATAGATGTACTCGCGCTAACTCTGCTTGAGCTAACACCTAAAAATAGCCATGTGTCCACAGCGGCACAGGTGGCGGCTTGGGCTAGCTGCCCGACTACGTAGCCAGCTGGTCAGGTTGGATTTTATTTGGGGCAACTAGCCCAAGTGACCAGCTGTGCCACCATGTACACACTGCCATTTGTAGATGCTAGATCAAGCAGAGATAGCACAGGTATGTCTACATGAGCTGGGAATCACACCTTCCGGTTCAAATTTAGATGTACCCTGTGTCTTCATGATGGAGGAGAGGGAGCTCTCTCTCTGCTCTTAGCAGACAATGGCAAGTTTTACTTCTTTAACTCCTGTCCTTCCCACTTCTTCTTAACTGCAAGGAATTCTCTAGTAGGCAGCCTGGCTGCCCATGTGAGCAAAAGCTGGGCCTAACACACTATTGTCCGCACTCAGACAAATGTTCACCAATAAAATAATTTCACAAATCCTCTTTAACTGTCATAAGTATTTCTTGTAGCTCTTTCCCTGCATGGCTGACAGGGTGTCTCACTATGTTTGTAAGTATGCACAAAAGCTTTCTGTTTTCTAGTCATCCTTCTCCTAGGCTTGGTTGTTAGAGATACCACAATCCAATACTCGTGACTGCAGAGTTCACTGACCTTGCCCCACATTCTGATTCTTGCTCCCACTGGAGCCCAGCCTCCTACTGGTGTGTGCCAGGACAATTTCTGTGTGATTGGTACTCTGTTTCCTCTCTCTGGCCAGCTACTAAGCAGTCCGTTCCCTTTTTCCTTATTACTTCCTTCTATTAATAATATTGCACTCTTCAAGAATGGGAACATTCAAGATTTTCCCTAATGCAACACTCCCAGTCAATCCAGATTAGATTTTTTTCAAGTATTTATTTAAAGATAGGCGCAGAGAAAAACATACAGAAAATAAGAGGCGATTTGTTTAAACATACTGCATATATTCTGCAAAAATCTTAATGCACACTGGAGGAATACTTAGACTTCTTTGTTATTGAGGTAGAGTCTGGAAGGTTACCATGTTCTAATCTGTCTTGCTCATTTAACTTGCCTCCTTCCCCAGCTATGTAGTTCATTGTAAGCTCATTTCACTGCAGAATAGAATAGAATCCTCTCTCCCCACTCCACTTGTCCAGAGCTTGGGTCACTTATAGACCTAGTCTGCTTTGCAAGCTAGGAGAATATGCAAAGGGCCATGTCTTGGTTCTCAATGTCTTATTCTTATTTCCATAAATGACTGTTCAAAATACCTTTCTGTTTCCAACTCTGCCCTCCAAGGCTACGTCTACACTTGGAACTAGGGGTGTGATTCTCAGCTCATGTAGACACAGTCTCACAAGCTCTTATTGAGCTAGTGCACTAAAAATAGTAGTGTAGTTGGGGCACAGGCAGCAGTGAGTGGTGGCATGGGCTAACCACCCTGAGTATGTACCCAAAGGATCCAGGTGGGTTTGTACTTGGGGCAGCTATTTGTAGCATGCTAACTAAATGAGAGTTAGTGAGAGTATGTCTACATAAGCTGGGAATCACACCGCCAGCTCCAGGAGTAGACGTACCCCAAATGTTCTTCTCAGGTAGATACTTGCACCCTGAAAGTCTGCTCCGGAGCAATGTTGAGCACCCGCAGTTCCCATTGGCATTAATCGGATTGTCTGGTTTCAACAATTTGTTAAAACCTCCAAAGAAGTTATTGGAAGAGCCTATGCAATGAAATTCTCCATAGATAATTGAGAACAATGGGAATGCTCTAGGCCAGGGGTTCTCAAACTTCATTGCACCGTGATCCCCTTCTGACAACAAAAATTACTACATGACCCCAGGAGGGGAGAGGCGAAGCCTGAGCCTGTCCAAGCCCCGCCTCCCTGGGCAGGGAGGGGGGCAAAGCACAAGCACAAGGTCTTCAGCCCCACACAGGGGCCATGTAACCTGAGCCCCCACCACCCAGGGCTGAAGCCTCCGGGCTTCAAACCCAGGCGGTGGAGCTTGGGCTTTGGCAAGTCTAATGCCAGCCCTGGTGACCCCATTAAAACGGGGTCACAACCCACAGTTTGAGAACTGCTGCTCTAGGCTACTGGTTCTCAGCCTTTCCTGTACCAAGGCCCCCTTGTTACAACCAAAAAGTTTTGGGACCCCTGAACAATTTCCTTCCCATTTAACTATATAGATAAGGAGGTTGGTTGTGACCCCCCAGATTGTGAATGCATATTCCCTAATCAGCAGAGGTAGACTGACTTACGTACTTAAGAAATCTTGACAACTATGCATTGTTAGCATTCAAATACAATCATGCTAGTCACAGTCCTGTGTGTAGCAGGACTTGTAATTACTACTTAAAAGGCATCAGTAGAGGTTTTGAAGAAAGGGGATCTTTCCCCACATCAGGCATAAATCAAGAAGAGAAATTCTCAGAAAGAAATGTAAGTGAGAAAAAAATCAGAATTTTAATTTAACAACGTTTTTTTAAAAACATGCATATAATCAGTTAATATCAGTTTGCAGTGGTGACATCACAACAATTCATATCTTGAAAATAGCACGTACATTTGAAGGAAGATGAAAAGAGATGACTGACAAGGAATTTCTTATCAATAATGGAAGAGGAAATAAAGAAAAAGCATGTTGACCATTTAACGGAACCTAGAAAAAAACCATTTTTTGAATGTTTAAGAATGTTTGAATGTTTGGAAGTGGCAGAAGTCCTTCACAGTTTCCAGATAAACTAATTTTTCAAGATTATATGCACATTGGATGATACATGACATAAAATAATAAAAATGTTAAGTATCATTAAAAAAGTCAGGGATATCATACAATATTGTTGCTAGATTCCACTGTGTTGAATGTGTTGAACATGTTCCAAGGGTAACTCCTCTTTTGTGGCAGCAATGGAAGACTGATTGAGGATTCAATGGACTTCTCTGACTGACTTCTTCTGAGGGGTGGAGTCAGACCTTGGCAATAAGGTTTTTGTTATGCACAGAGTATGCTCAGAACATGTCTCTACCACCTGAAATTTGGGAAAGGTTCTCCTGTTTCACTGATATTCAACAGTCCAGGAGTTGGGACAGCCCAGAATTGTGGTGCAGAGGAGCATGGGAGTTGGAGAGTAATTCATATGAGTTATTCCAGCATCAATCCCCTACCTCTTCACCACATAACTAGTAGATCAGCAGAGACTCTCTACTTTTCAGCTGTGTACAGTGGGCTGAATTTTCTTTTAGACAGGCTATGGTGGAGGAAGCATCTGCAGCTTCTGTGGTGTGGAGGATTGCAGATATTGTTGGATTGGATCCAAGGTGTTCAAATTAAGAAAAAAATTACTTACTGTATTTCCTTATCTTTGTTGTTGTTGTTGTTGTTGTTTTTATACATTGATTTTTTTTAATTCAACAAATCTCAGGGGGAGAACAAAACACCCCCTTATCCAACCTGTCATTAGTGATGTTCCCTAAACTGGGATAAAAGAAAAGATGGAAAGAACATGCCTAAAGTGTAGAGAAATGATAAAATTGTTTTGCTTTTGGATATAATAGGATAAATTCTAGCTGTTGTGTGTGCACAAGTGCTTGCCAAGAAACTTGCAGTTGGAAGAGGAAAGACAGAGTAGATGTTTGCTGCCTTGAGTTCTGGTTTCCTTTGAGGGTCAGGAGGCCTGGGAAGCCCTGTTCAATTAGACCTGCTACACCTGTATGTGTATGCTGGACTTAAAAGGAAGAAAGCTCAGCAGGTGGGGCAAGCTTGGGAGGAGTGTAGACAGGCTGTTCCTATGTGGGGCAATAAGTCTGGCTCAGGCTAGGAACTGCCTGAAGGCCCATGGTAGGAGGATAGAGCTGGCCTGGAGTGTTGGATTTATTGGTGCCCAGGAGCTGGCAGTTAGGCAGTAAGAGAGGCCAGAGCCCCTGGGGCCTATCTGCAAGGAATTCTTTTGCTTTTGTGTTGTTTTTGGACTTGGACTAAGGGACCCTGTTATCCTGGAAGGGGTCAGAACATCAAGGTGACCTGGCTGGAGAGCCAAGTCACCACCCCAGATCATGGGATCCCTGAGGAAAAGAGTGAGGTGAAGAGACTGCAATGCCAGGTTATGCCATGAGGGGCACTTGGGGATGGTGAGCCTTGGACATCCATGGAAAAGCTTTTCTTTGGGCCCTTTATGATGCATTCCAGGGCATGGACAAACTTATATCTACATGTACCCTGTGATTCTGCAATGAGAACTATACACCCAGCCCAACCATATTATTTCCTGTTACTATCAGGAATAATCCTGCATTAGGGTGGGTGTGTTGCCAGTCAAAATATAGGAATACAAAAAGGGCCCAGTCTAGCTCTCATTACTGCCAATGGCAGTTGTTCCATTGGCTTTAGTGAGAGCTGGACTGGGGTCTTCAGCCTGTTTGTGTAGCATTAATTTTCACCCATGGAGCCATTTAAATGACTGGCCTGAATCTGGCCCCGTGAATCTGAGTGAACTTTTAAAAGGACTTTATAACATATCTGCTGTTTATATGGATCTTGATAGTCTACCCATGCTTCAGTGCTTGCCTTTAATGTACTACTTTTAAAGTATCCTATAGTAGCAGACATTTAACAGTAAAAAACAAAAATTGAAAATGAAAAGTGTAACTGATGGTTTTGGCAGGTAGACAGGACATGAGGAATTGGAGATCTGATAAACATGTTCAGCATATAATGAGACGCACCCACGGGAAAAGAAATGAAACTATTGTTTAGTAATTCACGACATCTTTTGTAAGTTTTGTAGAAATGTCAATTAATATTAAACACACACACACACCCCTCTGAAATCAAGAGATAACTAAACAGGGGATAGAAATAATTGTGATATGTCTGTTTCCCCCAAACTATAGCAAAAAAAAAGTATACTTTTTGAGGGGTGGGGATGGGAGAGTAATGTAAAAAGGCAGCAAACAGTGTCTGTCTTTGGCATGACTGACATAGCAAAGATGGAAACAATTATATCTGATAAAGCCATTTATGTGAACTGCTAAATGCCATATATGTTTACAGTTTCTAAAAGGATGTGTACATTTTCAGGTACACTAAAGCAGGACTAATTACCATTTAAGAAAATGCTATTTAAGCATTCCTTTACAATTTATCCATTCTAGCCTGAGGTTTGAGAGAAGGCTGAATAATTTAATTCAAGTCTGCTGACCTGAATGTATCTCACCAAAAACATATAAGGGGCAAAGTTGCTTAGATTTTTTTTCTTTATACTAATTGCCAGAGGTGAGGGGTCAATATTTTATATCAGTGTAAAAGATACAGATGGCATATCACACATTAGTGTCGTGTGTGTGTGTGTGTGTAATGTATATAATATTACTTTTACTTTTTTACACACACACACACACACACACACACACACACACACACACACACACTACATTAAAAGAACATTATGAAGCTTGCAAAGTCAAGCACTGAAAAGTTAGGAAATGCCAGAATGATTGTTACCTGTGCAGAGCAAAGTATTTGACAAGATCTTACATTGTCATACCAGTTTCCATTGTTTTAATGAGTGTAATGTTGTGACTTGAGTCTAGAGTTTGGGGCTTTGCTGTGCTAGCCAGCACTGTACTCTTTGCTACAATTTAGGGATATCCTGCTTCCACCAGGATCTTCTGGACTCTGCTGCCACCACTTACGGTGCCTTTTACTCTTTTTGGACAGATTAGAAGAAAGTGTCTGAGTTTATCCTCAGGATGGAGAAATTATTGTGACGAATGCTAAATCGTAACATTGATACATTAGTAGGTTTCTTATTTTAAATCTTTGTGCTATTTGGTCCATTTGCAGGGCTGGCCTGCAAGTTTTGTCAAACCTGTGGCTGTGGGCCTCCTGGATCTGGGAGGTCTAGGAAAAATAGAGGAGAATCTCAGCTTTCGTTTTAATAGTAAGTTTCTAGTCCATAATAGCGTTGGAAAGATAATCTTGAAAACATAAACCAATGTAAACTGATAGCAATGGCTGAAAGAAACAAACACGTCTGCAGCAGAGGGAAACATAAATATTCCTCCCTCCCCTGCCCTATAAACACTTTTGTTTAAACTGAGTCAGTTAGGTTTTAGGTGTTATCTGAAGAACACCTTCAGGGATGTAGAGAACAGATTCTTCAAAGAGTTACTGGGGGTGGGGGGGGGGGGGGCGGAGCACTTCCAGATATATAGATATCCTCAAACTTCCATATCCCCCTCACTTCTCCATCCCTCAATTCCCCTATTTAAAAAAACAGAACTTGTACTTCAGTATAAGTGACTTGTCATTCAATTCTCTAAGGCTCTGATTCAGGACAGCATGCACATGCTTAAGCCCCTCCCTATTGACTTAAGCACATATTTACTGTTAAGCATGTGCTTAAGAGCTGTCCTGAATCAGAGCCATAGACCCACTCTGGCTACCTCTCCTGCTGCACTTCCATCTGAGAACAGATACATGAACCGTGAACCAGGAGGAAAGAGAATGGTTAAAGGGAGAGGGGTCATGTGCTTGAGAATTACCTCAGTAGCCTCTATAAGTTCTGTATGTTGTTTTTATTCTTAAAATCAATAAACACTTTAAGCAAAAAAGGAAGAAAGAGGCCATGCAGTAAAACACAGCATGTGGTGCTGGCCCTTCACAGAGAAGGGAGAAGCAGCTTGTAGAAAGCCATGTGAACAAATGAGTTATTTGTGCGGCCATGTGATCCAAAATGGAAGACATGTGTCACACTGCAAATCTGTATAACTTGGCAGACATGTACTAGACGGGAGCAGTGGGGCCTCCTGGGTTTTCCACCACCCTTCATATCCTTGGCTGTCATATTAATCCTCTTTAAATCCAAGCTCTCCTTCCCAGTGATTGACTCCTACATCTTTTTTTCATCTTTCATTGCAGCCAAACAGCATCCTGTGTAGCTGAAAACTATTCAGCTCCAGAATCAATCCTGCAAGACTCACAGGGCAGGAGAAGCCTTTGGCCTTTTCTGGTGGTGATGGCCAAGTCTGTATGTAATGTGCTTAGTCTCCACTGGCCCACACAGTGAGAGATCCTGATCCCCTCTTGAACTTGGGTGGAACGTTTTCCTTTTGCGATTGGGTGGGCCAGCTCTAAACTAATATTTTCTGTATAGTTAATGATGACATGGCAAATGCCATACCCTGGTGGAAATTTGCCATTTGAAAAATTGCCTAAAAATATATCCTACAGTAAATCTTTCTATGCATGAGTGTGTGTGTGTGTGTGCACATGTACTGTACTGTATGGGATGGTCTCCATCCCCGCAAAAAACAAAAATCTCAACTACTAACAAAATGAATCTTGCCACAGGGATAACAAAAAATGTCTCAGCTAAATCTTCTATCTGCTATTGTTTTATTTACTAATGACAAGAACTACACTGTTTGAGCTAAGAATTCAAGAAGATTATCAAGGTCTTTAGAGGCAAAAGTATGGGACAGGTGAGGAAAGCAGTTTGCTCCTTGATGGGGAGGATGGTCTAGTGATTAGGATGTTAGCACTGTTCTACCACAGGCTTCCTGTATGATCTTAGGCACGTCACTTAGGATACACCTACATTTGAGCTGAGAGGTATGATTCCCGGCTTGTGTAGAGGTACCCGTGCTAGTTTTGCTTGAGCTGGTGCTTAAAAATAGTAGTGTGTCTGCAGCAGCTTTGGCTAGCTGTGCAAATATGTACCCAAGAGGTTGGGCAAGATTGTAGCTGAGGCGGCTATGCTGTGGCCAAAGTGCTATTTTTAAGTGCTAGCTCAAGCAGAGCTAGTGCCAGTACGTCTATGTGAACTGGGAATCACACCTCCCAGCTCAAATGTAGATGTAGCCTTAGTATCTCTATGCCTCGAGTCCCCATCTGTGAAATGGGGCTAAAATACTTCCCTCCCTCAGATACTATGGTAATAGGGGTGACACAAGTACTTTAGAACAAAGCTGGGTAATGTTCTAATCTGAACGGTAGGCTCGTGTTGAGTGTTAGGTGCTAAAACCTAATCTTTACACTGTTTCACTGTATGGCTTACTGATTCTAGCAGGTGGAAAATGGCCACAGGTGGGAGGAGTCTGCATTTCAGTCTATTTTACAAACCCGTGTCTCTTTCCAAACATGCAATGACATCTTGAAATCTAAAAGGACAATGCAAAATCAGGACAGTATTTTATTCAGATCCATACAGTGGATTTCAAAGCTGATATTTTACCCTCTCTATATATACAAAGGTGGAATTCTAAGCCCATAGGAAGGGCAGAACGGTGTAAATGACAGCAGCCATGTGGAACAGAATTTTGCCATACAAGTGTTGTGAAGGGGTATATCACCGAGGTGCCTAGGGTTGGAGGTCTATCAGGATGAGAGGAACATTGCAATTATCCCCTCTGAGATGAATTAACAGAAATCTGCTCCATACTTGTACAAGACTTGTAACGCTGTGATCTACCAGAGTTGTAGTGTAGTTAATCTGAGACATAGATTTTATAAAGGTGCTAACTGGTGTTTCATCATGTCCCGGGGGTGTTTCATTTTCATACAAGGACTTGTTTGGAGAAATGCTGTGTGAGCCTTTAAAACAGATTGCCTGCTGTCAAAAGGACTATTTGAACAGTCATAATGGTTCCTTTATGCAATATTTTGGAAAAACAGTAATTTAAAACTACGCTTTTTAAAAACTCCAAGTAGTTGGAATCCTAAAAAACCTGAGTAAATCTGAGAAGCTCCTTTCCCTTATTCTGAATTATGACAATTTTGGGAAGGAAAAAGGAGTAAAGTTATTAGAAAGAAACTGAATGTATACATCTTTAATATGAATGTCATGTTCAAAAAGCATTTACAGTTTTCTTCATGTCACAATGCTAGTGCATTCCTTTTCCTTTAAGCAGAGAGCATCTGTTTCCAGGAAGGGACAAATACAAGAACAAAATATGATATGCTCATGAAAGGGGGAAATTGCATATTTCTTCTGGGGACATTCATTTTACTTCACTTCAGACCGCTGGAAAAGGTGACTGGGAAAGACACTGTTCGCTCAGCAGCCATGCCAACTTGTACTGCAGTTTGGTCAGAACTAACAAATTAAACAAAGGTCTGACTCCAGACACAGCGACTCCTGGCAACATCTAGATACTGTAGAAAGTTATTTCTGGCAATTCACTTGATTGCACTCTTTCTTTTCAGTTGGTACCTGACTGCCAGAAGCTGGGACTGGACAACAGGAGCTGGATCATTCAATATTTGCCCTATTATGTTCATTCCCTCTGAAGCATCTGGCACTCGCCACTGTCAGAAGACAGGATACTGGGCTAGATGGACTATTGGTCTAACCCAGTATGGCCATTCTTTTGTTCTTATAATACCCCAATATTGCGATATGGGACATTGTGCTGCTGGAGAAGGTGCCATCATATGGATGAGATGGAAAACAGAGGGCCTGACTGCTTGTGTTCGGTAAAGCTCCCATGGCATTCAAGTTTCAGAGGTTTAGCTTTGGTGTCCTAGCTAAATATCAATTTGTGTCATTCTCTTTTCTACTGATGTACAACCCTCCCTCCCCTTCAGTTTCAGCTAAATAAGAGATGCCTCACCTTGTCTGTTTCTCATTGCTGTATGCTGTTAAGACTCCATCTGTGAGGTACTGAGCACCTCCTGTGAAATGCTGAATGCTCTCATCTCCCATTGATTTCAGTGGTAGCTGGGGGCACTTGGAACCAAACAGGGTTGTGCCCTTAAATAGCTGCTGCATTTCATCTCACAGCGGTGGATGCCATGATTCCTTTGTAATTTAAGAGCCTCCTCTTGCAATCCTAGCTCAGGCACCAGAACTCCACTTGACTGCAAAGGGAGTTTTGCCTGCACCAAGGGCCCTAAAGCACATTTCCGGTTAAGACAGTATTGCCAAAAGCAAACATTCAAAAATCACGAGTCAGACCTCCAGAAATCACGAGATCAGGTTGAAAATCATGAGATTTTAAAAAGAATAATTATTGATGGAGCCAGGCTTGAGGAATTCAGCAGGACATGCACAATTGTATTTGGAATATTTGCACAATCTGCTGTAAGTGGCATCTCACTTCAGCATCTCAAGTAGGTGGCTCTTGGTTTGTGAGCACACCACTACTTCCCTGCTTCTCCCCCCCGCCAAATTCAAGCCCTGCTTTCCCCTTAAAATATCCTATCCCTCACATTCTCTGCCACACCCACTCCCCTCCACCCACATCAGCCCCCTCCAGCCTCCAAGATTTCCCTATCATAGCCCCACACCTAGGTTGCATCCTGCCCCCTAACTTTCCATATCTCTTGACAATTTCCTGTCCATTCCCAGCCCAGGAGCACTGGGAGCAGCCATCTTCTCCGAAGACAGCCTGGCTTCAATGCCATTGGAAACAATAGCAGGTAGTAGCTGTCTTTGCAAGGGGAAGCAGCATTTCAAAAGCTAGCTCTAGGGGAGTAATAGCCATTTTGACTGAGGGAAGTCTGCAGCTTCAGTCCCATTTGAAAATAATGGGAAATATTTTACTACTTTGAATGAGTACAAATGTGTGGTATCAGTAATGAGCCCATGAGAAACTTAAAATAACCCCATCAAATATCATGTGCTTTTCAATAAAATCACAAGAGTTGTGTGAATTAATAGCTCACAAGCAGGTCTTAGAATCTGAAAAAGCACTGGCTCTTTATAGAACATCACATCAAGTTGGAGATTTCAGTCCTTGTCTTGAAAGTACTAAGATATCTAGGCCCAGGATGATCATCCAAAACTCCGGGACCTTGACTACTCCTAACAATTCTGCTCCTTGGTACAAAGGAATTGCTCGTTGTAAGAGGTAAAGCTCATTTATATATGGGACAGGACATTCTTGGCAGGCCGTTCAAGAGTGTAGAACTCAGGGTATGTCTACACTGTGATTAAAAAATCCACAGCACTGAGTCTCAGAGCCCAGGTCTTATGGGGCTCAGGCTGTGGGGCCATACACTTGCACTCATGGGGTCTCAGAGCCTGGGCTCCAGCCTGAGTCTGATCATCTACACTGCAATTTTATAGCCCCATAGCCCACGCCCCACGACCTGAGTCAGCTGCTCCAGGCCAGCCACAGCCATGCCATAGGTCTTTTATCAAAGTATAGATGTACCTTCAGGCCTTCATGACATAAGAGTGACCACAAATCTGGTTCAAGTGGAAAGTGCACTTCTTCAATCTCACTTCCACCTAACAAAAGCATAGAGCAACACACTTTAAAACAACAAATCCTAACAAATAAAAAACACCCTATGCAATTTTTTCCCAGGGAGAGGAATGAAGAAGTAACTTTTCTTGACAGTTGTTAGTCACCTCACTTTATAGTCAAAAGGTGTTCAGCTATGATGGTGATGGGTGAGGTGTAAGAAACTGGGAGAGAGGGAGAGAGAGATCCCTTGAACAAAATAGTTTTCAGATGATCAAATTTCTAATAAATAACTAGTACCTGATTTATGCTGTAATTTACAGTGGGGTAAGTAATTAATATATTTAAGTATCTTATCATTAAAGCTGAAAAATATCCCCAATTATTCCTGTTTAAGGCCAATTCTGCTCCCAATTGAAGCTAATGGTTATAATAAGCTATAGTTGTCTCTTCCTTCACCAAGATGCCTTTTATTAGAATTGCATTATTAACACACTTTATAAACTCTCATCCACAAATGATGTTTCTATTTTATATTATGGATTTTTTTTTTTTTTTTTTAGTGAATCTAGTGCTCATGAAAAATGCCACATTGGCAAACCTGTGAAGCCAGATATTTATCCACAGAAGAGGAGCAGCATGGGCAGCAAGCAGTAGGGAAAGCTTCCCCACACTGATTCAACTTGGAGGAATCACAGAAGAGCTTGACAGCAAGTTCAGTTGTTTACATTTATTCAACCATATTCAGGTACCAGTAATAAGGAATTCAGTAAGTGTTAATTATGGTGATGTTTTAGCAGAAAGGATAACTCTGCACTAGAAACTGAAATGCTATTGCCTACTTATCCTATATAGGCTACCAAAAACAAAAAAAGCAGCCATCATGTGGTGACAAATCAATCAACTAGTAGCCTGGACCAAATTTATACTGAGGTCTTAGAGATAAAAATCTTCATATCCATTTATCAGTCCTTCGAACCATCCATTCCCCCTATGTTTTTATGCTTGTAGCTCTTGTTGTGCCACAGTCTTCCATCAAACTTTCACTCTTTCTTCATGTAAGATCCCGGTCTGTGGTAGATAAGGGGTCAGAATCTGAACTTGGATCCCAGTTGAAATTTTGCATCCGGCATGTAGTTCTCTAACGCTAAAGCAAAACCAGTGAAGCAAATGACCTCAAATGATTGAATGATCAAAATTCAAATCCAAATCTGAATTTTTGCTCAACCCCTTCTATGCTAACTATATAACTCCTATGCACAAACACATCTTGAAATGAATATGTTAAAGCTGGATATTGAGCCAGAGGTTAACAAATAGTAGAATAACATCAGAGTCGTTGTATTTTCTGTTGAGTAAAAATGCTTAGAATAATTTACTATTGTATGAAGTAATGCAGCTGTCTTACTTAAAATATTCCTCCCTTCCACATGGAGAGAGAAATGACCACAAGAAGTGTTCCAGAAAGCCATTTCATTCCCATGTGGCTTGTTTTGCTAAATGAGTTACAATAAAGATCTGCTCCAAATGGTGCATTTTTTCCTGCCTCAACTTATTTTGTACTTGTTCAGTAAAATAGATTCCAAAAAAGACAGGATTGTAATTTTTAATAAGATTTGTTAAAAATAGCAGAGCTGTGGTCAGAGAAATGACCGCAGGAAGTGATTTGTTTCCTGTGATCATTCCTCCTCCTCCTCCTCTGCCACTGGCCTTTTTTAGACTATCAGCAGAAGAGAAAATGTTTCATTAACCCGATTTAAAATTCATCATAAATAGCTAATTAATTGTATAATCTGCTATCAATCTAATAAATTACACGTGAGTTTGAGTCTTTGGAGGGTTGGGGGCTTAAGCAGTGAGAGAATTGTCAGAGCAGCAAGTGCTCTCATAGATCACAGTGACACAATGGTGTATAGGACAAGTGTCTTTCTAATGTTGATACAGGGCCAAATTCTTAGCTCAGTGCACACCCCTTTTACTGGTCTGTGTGCCAGAGAGTTCTGGGGAGGCTATCAATGGAAGGAAGCACTACTCCCCAGGGTTCGTGCCCATCTGGTCCATGAGAGGGAAATGGTAGATCTAAGGACATCACCTCTTTCTTCCACTACGAGCCTATCACCTAACTCTCACTACAGTGTAACACCGAGACCCCATGGAGCACAAGGTTTGCAGACCTCCTGAGATGGTACTCTGCCTTCCCCCACTTCCGACCTCCCAGCAGACCCAGTATGATACATGCCAGAGCAGGTATTAAAGTATCTACTGTGATGACTATAACAGTTTTGGGTTCACATATGTACTTGTACATTAGTTATCAACAGAGTATGTAAGCATCTACTTAACTACAGTTTAACAGATATGTCTCCTCCTGGAATTTTGCTAGTGTTTTAGGATTCCAACAAAAGTGATCTATTTAAACAGTTGTGCACCTTTTCCTCAGCAATGCCATAAAAGGAAAAAGATTAACAAGGCACCGCAGGGTATTGTGGTAGTATAACCAGAGTGACAAAACAGAGCTTCAGTAAAAGTAGTCAGAATTGCAAGGTTTGTCCAACTGAGCCAGGAAGCCTCTTCTTCTGATTTCCATAAACTGTCATATTCATTTCAAAAGGACTTTTCTGCGGGATGGGTTGGTTAGTTCTTTCATTTTGACTCCATCTCCAGTAATAATACAGCTCTACCCCGATATAACGCTACCCGATATAACACGAATTCGGATATAACGCGGTAAAGCAGTGCTCCGGGGGGGTGGGGCTGCGCACTCCGGCGGATCAAAGCAAGTTCAATATAATGCGGTTTCACCTATAACGCGGTAAGATTTTTTGGCTCCTGAGGACAGCATTATATCAGGGTAGAGGTGTAGTAACAACTGGAATGAAACTCTATGTGATATTCTTTCGCCTTGGTCTAGGATGGATTAGTAGTTCAGCCAAGGTCTGACCGCCCATTGCCACCAGAAATGAAGTATTGGTAGATACTCAGATGGCATAGTCAAACTGGGAGCATTGTTATTGTAGTAGTTTCAGGTGTCTATTTTCTCCTCAGTGCTTACTCAGAGCAACAGTTCAATTGGAGTTCCTTGCACAGCTTGAAGAGCCTGTCAGCTGAGTCTTTCCTTGCCAGCCTGCCTTTCTTACTTTTAAATAGTAAATTGATTGAAGCATTTTAAATAAGAATGATTTTTAGAAAAAAGTTTACTATATAGACACCATTAAGGAAGCTATTCCCTCAAAATGGATCTGAACCAAAACCCATGAAGAACCCTAAGTCATGTTGTTCAAATACTTACTTGCAGGAGTAAATCATTTAATGCAAAAGTTGCAGAAGTGGGCCCTAATGGATCTAATGGACCTTTATCTTCATTTTCTGTTGCAGTGGATTTTTCTAGAAAAGACTGAAGTATGCACAGAAAGACATAACCTTAAACATTTTCTCCTGCAAATCTAATGTTTTATGTTTTGCTATTGATGAAGAATTTAAATAGTTAATCTCTGAAAATATCTAGAAGAATGGCATTTTTTCCCTGAAAGTAGTCTTCTTAAATGTTTATATTTATATTAGAGAGGAACAGGAACTATTCAGACCAATTGAAATGATGCATTATATTATGATAACATATTTCTAAATTATTGTGGTGTATCACTGAAACTGATGAGTTCATAATAGACAAGAAATGTCTAAGGAAAAAATCTAATTTATTAAAGTCAGTGGGTGGAGAGGTGGGTGGGTGGCTGTGTGTGTGCATGCTCCTCTGATTCTCCTGTTCTAGACATTTCGTAGACAAGTTATATACACACAATCCCAGGACATGATTCTACTAACATTTAGGCATGTGCTTAACTTTATTCACGAGTAGTCCCATTGAAGATCTAAAATGTGATTTGCTAACACTGAGTGAGGAAACGTTTTGGGGGCTATGTAAGTACAGTTCAGAACATGAATAAATATGTGCTAGATGGGGACCCTAGGGTTCAACCCTTGTCCCGTGGAAGTCTATTTACGTTTGCTATTGAATTAAAAGGGATCAGGATCAGGCTCTTATTCTTCCATCTCACATGTTGTATTTTTAAATATTTCCTTTACAATGCAACCATCTGCTAAATTTAGACTACCTTTTTTAGAATTTATTCTATGAACATACGAAAAAAAATCACATTGTAAAAAAGCACGCAGGCTTTTGAAATGCCATTTGTGAAATGTTCCAACTATGTACAACTGGCTCAGTTACTACAGTTCACAATTGCCATCTGAACATCTATTTTTCCAAGCATTTAAGAAAAGTGATGTGTACATTTTTCATGTGTAATTAGGCAGTGTAATGTGATCCCTTGCTGCAGTCAAGCTGCCATGTGCTGTAGCCTCACTGAATAGCTTCCAGATTTCAACCCAATCTCTTCTGTCTAGACTCTACGTTGCTATTTTTTTCCCTCCTAGCTTAAAACAGACTCCAATATAAAATGCCAAAAACAGAAGTTTTTGTCCCTCTTTCTCATAAAGATGTGGGACAGATCTCTCAGGCCCAGACGAGAGCTGGGTCCCAGACTTTCATAAGACACGTGTCGTCTGAAACTGACATTAAAGATTGTGCAGGCATGTCAGCAGGTCAGGCACACAAAAAATGCTTAAAAATATGGTTTTCATTAAGAAAATGAGTATTTTTAGAGAGGTGTGGTTCAGTTCAGATGAAAAAGAAAGAAAAAAAAATTAAAGCAGCACAAGAGATCCCAAATTGCAACATTATTTATATTGCTGTTGAAATGTGGTGTATTCTCTTTATAAAGTTTTTTGGGGGAGTGAAATAATATACACCAGGCCAGAACCAGGTGCATATCCTGTAGAGAGTGTTTATAATCAGAGTTACAGGATAGCAGATTTATACTAGAACAAACTCTCTAAGAGAGCCCTGCAGCTTAAGTGCATTGTCTTAATCCTGAGAAATGTTACATTATATCCTCAATTAAGAGTTCTTTACCAAAAAGAAAATAAAGTTAAAATGATTTCACAGATAATTTCAAGGAACTGTATATGGTCTCATGTAGTTGTAAACGGCATATTCTGTTATCAGCTTTTTATCTGACGACAGTTTGTTTTATTTCAACTGTGTCAATATTGATAAAAAGTCCAAAGAAATGATTCAGTTCCATGGAAGGATGCATTTGTGTAAAATAGGCAATAAACTAGGTTTTCTTTCTTTGAACTACATTTCTGAATCATTTGTTCTGAAAATTTGCTGCAGATTATGTATACTGGATTAACTGTGCCTTCCAAAAACTACTCAAAGTACAGTTGCTCTGTCTTTTAGTCTAGAAAATTCACAATTTTTTTGTTTCATGGGATTTCTTTTGAAAAAATGTTCATCTGTTCCTTTTATGCAATTTTGCAATGCCTTAAATTATGCTTTATTTGAGGTCTCAATGGAATGGTTGTTTTTCCAGTGAAAATGTGCCTTTTTGCATATTTTTTAGGTGACTGGCACTCTGGCTTGAAAAATAGGCCCATTTCCACTCATTTCTGAATGGAAGTGTATTGTGTTTGCTCAAAAATGCCCATGCTTGCTGGAAAAGTGGCCCATTTTTAAATTAAAAATTAACATACTGTAGCAAACTTTTTTTTTCAAAAAAAAAAAAAAAATTGGCCCTTTTTTTTAATTCATAGGAAACTGAAACTATCGAGCTATTGAGTCATTGTGCATGCTCTTAAGTTTATTTTCTCACAAACCTACAAGGAATTAACCCAAAAATTGGATTTCTAAATGAAGATTTCTATGCAATTGCAATCAGTGAAAGAAAGTGAACCAGACATTTCACAGAAATTCTATTATAATTAAGGTATTTTAAATCAATGTTTGCAGTAAAATCAAGTTTTGTTAAACAATAATCCTCAAATCTCATCCTAAAGTTATCATATTTAGGGCTTTTCATCCACTGATTTCAACGTGCTTTTCAAAGGTGAATAAGTAATATTATCCCTATTTGAACAAATGGGGAAACTAAGATACAGAAAAATGAAGGGCCAGGCCTAAAGCAGCTACCCAATGAGTGAAGGGGAATAGAACTCATAGCACCTGACTTTTAGTCAGGTGCCCTATTAACTACATTATGCTGCTAAATTTAAAACACATCGGGTTTATTGTTGACCATTACTTATCCCCATTCATTTTTCCATTTTAATTTCAATAACCATATCAGCATGACTAGATATAGATATACAAGGGCCATCCCAGTGTTCTCTTAAGGACCCTATTCTGCACTGAGTTACAACTCATGGAGCCCAACTGACTAAAATAGGG
This sequence comes from Terrapene triunguis, assembly GCF_002925995.2. Lineage (NCBI taxonomy): Eukaryota > Metazoa > Chordata > Testudines > Emydidae > Terrapene > Terrapene triunguis. The sequence goes on from NW_020664382.1 coordinate 3,909,166, forward strand.
ATTGAACAGGTTGTAAGTCAATGCAGAATTTGGACCAATGTATCTAGGCAGACATTGCTAGTGGAGTTTTATACAGCGGTCTATCCCACATTGTACAGATTTCATAGATTTTGTGGCCCAAAGACCGTTCTGATAATCTAGTCTCTAGTTTGACCTGTATAGCACAGACCATAGAATCTCACTTGGTAACACCTGCATTCTGGCTTGTATCTTGTAATATTGTTCATTGCTATTACATTGTATGCTGACCATAGCTGGTCTCTTGGAGCTGTGTGCACTCACCGTGCCCCTTTCCTCATTAGTATAGTGGTGAGTATCCCCGCCTGTCACACGGGAGACCGGGGGTTGATTCCCCGAAGGGGAGGGTGACCCCTTTAAACCCAGGATTGTGAGTTCAATCCTTGAGGGGGCCATTTAGGGAACTGGGGTAAAAATCTGTCTGGGGATTGGTCCTGCTTTGAGCAGGGGGTTGGACTAGATGACCTCCTGAGGTCCCTTCCAACCCTGATATTCTATGATTCCTTGTAATATATGATAAATCAGTAAGGGCCTGATTCTGAGCTCCATCCCACACATGCAGAACACCAAAAATAGAATGCACAAATGTGAGAGTTTCTAATCAGCCTGCCTACAAAATTGTAGTTGCCCTGCGATACTGTCATCCTCCATGGGTCATATTATGACAGGTTATGATGTCTAACACAGCTATCTGTGTGATTAGACAAAATGAGGGAGGTTTTGGTCATCTGTTCTTATATATTTATCTGAAAACAGAGTATTGGAAGCACATGTCATGAGTGCAATATATTGAATGTACTTTTTGAATAAATGATGCATGTGAGCCTGCTCAAATTCAGAATCAATGGGGAGCTGTCTGCATACAAGTGACTTTAAATATTTTCCAGTTAATTCAGAGATCCAAATGGAAAACCAGTACTCAGGGATATCATGTAGATATGGGATACTTTGAAACTATAAGCCAACAAGTGACTTATGCTCCTCCAACGTGTAATTTTTTTCATCTGTGATAGATAGAAGAGTCTTCATTTAATAGCTAATCCAAGCATAATCCAGTACAAATTACTACTACAAATTAAACACATTCTTCATGTTCATTAGTTCAGAAAACCATGTGTGAAAAGAATGCAATGGAATATACATTGATTATACTAAAGAAAACTGCAATTTATTGTGGCATGACTCAGTGAAGTAAAGGGAATGTGATACTGGTTGGATAGTGAGGTATGCATAGGTGGAATGCCATTGGAAAACCTCCTTTGTGGTCATACTTCACTGAAATCCATGACATGTCCCCAAATGCTGCCACCAAAGCAGCAAAAAGTTATCATGTAACTTGTGTGTATAAATTCAGGATATATGTAACTTGTGACCACTATAGTCACAAATTTGATATGGAAAGTATGTCTGGCTATATATAATACTCATCCCCACACACACGATATTTCCTGTTCATACATTGCATATGTTGGCCAAGCTCTTTGTAGCCTGAAGTTTCAGGCAAAGATTGTTTATTCCTCCTCTAATAATAATCTCAGTTATTATTCTGGTTTATGATAAATTCAGTAAAGAAATTACTTGTAAATCTGTGCTGGATTAACAAGGCAGATGTGGCACATGGTAGAACAAAGCTATGTAAATACAGATCTGTACATAGACATAAGAATAGGTAAAACACTGATCATATATGCTAGAAGCCTGGCTACTGAAACCCCATTCACTGCCAGTTATTCACAGATCTGCCAGGCAGAGCAGTGTATAGAATTGCGTCATCACATTTATGCCCTTATAGCAACAAAGTCCATAGACTTGAAGGCAGAATTTAGCCAGTATCAGTGGAACATGAGAAATACAGAAAATAGAGTAGATTAATTTAAAGAAGAGAAAAGATCCAGATAGTGCATTTATTTAAATTATAAAAAAAAGTATATGCAAGTCATATTGAGTCTTTGTTTAATTTAGTTTTTATTAAACCATGGTCTCTTCAAAGGTCATAATATACCAGATAATCAAAGGCAATGGAAAAAGAATAAAGTATATGTGTAAAAAATAAACAAGTAACCTTATTGTACTTACGATTATTAATTGTTCTTTATCAAACACTTTACAAACAGAAATTTTTAAGAAGTCAGAATTTCCCTTATTTTACTCAGATGAGGGCAAGTTAGGACCTTTTATATTTAAATGCAAGTTCAAATTCTGAACTTTATTTATTAAATAAAGTCACAATTTAAAAATTGTGATCTGAGTCTTTATGGGCTGAATTTTCAAATGTTTCTGAAAGTGTATTAATCATTTGGCTCTCAATTTTTTAACTTTTATCTTGTGGTTGAAGAACTTCATAGTTCGTGAGAAGATGCAGCCAGTGATCAGTGTTTCTGCGATGATTCATTGGACTATTAGTTATTCCTTTAATCCAGGGAGTGATGCAGACAAAATGTTGGTTTGAAATTGGGAGTGAGGGAAATGTTTTGTATAAAATAAGAAATTACACGAGCAATTACCCTCTGACTCAAAGTGAAGAACAACTGAATTTTTCCAATAGCTAAAAAAGTTTGCTGAGTTTGTTGTGTTCATTATTCTTGTTTGCAGGAATCTGCTCTTCCTAGTTGTAGGTAGGCCAGGAAGCAGAAGTGCCAAAATACCACAAGAAGAGTTGTTTACATCAGTGGTTCTCAACCAGGAGTTAGCATACCCCTGGGGGTACGCAGAGGTCTTCCAGGTAGTACATCAAATCATCTAGATATTTGCCTAGTTTTACAACAGGCTACATAATAAGCACTAGCAAAATCAGTACAAACTAAAAGTTCATACAGACAATAACTTGTTTATACTGCTGTATATATTATATCAATGTTATTCACCCCAGGGGTCGTGATTTATTTGATACTTATATGGTAAAAATGAGAAAGTAAGCAATTTTTCAGCAATAGTGTGCTGTGACACTTTCGTATTTTTATGTCTGATTTTGTAGTTTTTAAGTGAGGTGAAACTTGGGATACGCAAGACAAATCAGACTCCTGAAAGGGGTGCAGTAGTCTTGAAAGGTTAAGAACTACTGGTTTACATGACAGTTGTAGCTCAGATTTCTGATTTAGGAGATTTAGATAGTTTAGAAAATGTTCAGGGAAGCATCCCAACTTCCAGATTATTTTCCAAATCAAACCTCTGAAGCTTCTGGGGTTCATTCATCACTAGTTTGGGGCCTGATCCAAAGCTTGTTGAAGTTAATGGAGTCTTTCTAGTTGAGTTCAATGAACACTGAATCAGGCCTTTACAGAATATTGCCTATTTGTTAAACCTAGCCAGCAGCTTGAACAAGCTTTTTCTTCTTACATGATTATATGAAAATTGCTTGATTTTTTTTTAAAATGGGACATAAGGGCTCCATATTAGGTTGATGTTGAGTGTTGTCTGCTACACTGTTAATCAGATGAGCTTTTATTTTTCTTCTAATGAAGTATTTTCTTTTAGTATTCATTAGTAATCTTAACACACAAGGAATACATCTCTTTGCCATTAAGAGTCATCCTTCTGTAAAACATAATCCCAATGTTCTTAGGGACCTGTCAAAGAGAGTCAGAGAGATTGTCAAAATGTCCAAACTGTGACTTAAGGGAATCTATGAACATTCCAATAGTCATCTTTTCTGATACATTTAAAAATAGTTATCTGGATATATGTAGAGAGAGGGTTGTATGAAAATATCCTCCTATCTGTCTTGCTTTAAATGTCATTTTTACAAGAGAAAACCTTTTCTAATGAATGCCATCCATACCTATGAGAGGTGATATTGATAGATGTGTCACCTTTTTATCACAAAAGCGCTTGATGTTAGATGTTAGGTTTTATAGGGAAAATGTTAACCCTTTTGATTTTAATGTGGAAGGTAACCACTGAAGTTGTTTTTGTCTTCTATATAGTGGAAAAGGTGATTTTTTTCCCCCCATGTATGTTTGAGTTTCATCTTTAGATGAATGTTTACCTTTTGTACATTGGTTCATATGCTGACAGGAAAGCTTTTAATGCATATTTTTATTTGTATTAGTAATATTGTATGCATCCTCATCCTCATAAATAACTTTTAACTTGTATAGATCTTCCTTTCATTTGAGGATCTATATAATAAATTAGACACATCATCTCTGTAAAGACAATAAATATACAGATTTTACAGAGGGATAAACTCATGCACAGAGAGGTTAAGTGATTTGCCCAAATCCATACAATGAGGTGGTGACATAACTGGAAGTAGTCTTGGAACCTTGACATCCCCATCCAATCCCATGCTGCTAGTTCTTAAATAGGCAGCAATTCTATAAAACTCGTAAGCCATCAATGTATAGTTAAACAGAAGTTATGGGCTTGATTCTGAAACTACTAGGTGAGGGTCTTTGGCCCATGTTATGCATGTAGCTGAGCTGCGACTGCTAGTAGCAGATATCCCCAATGGCCAGTGATGGGACACTAGATGGGGAGGGCTCTGAGTTACTACAGAGAATTCTTTCCCAGGTGTCTGGCTGGTGGGTCTTGCTCACATGCTTGGGGTTCAACTGATTGCCATATTTGGGGTCAGGAAGGAATTTCTCCCTAGATCAGATTGGCAGAGACCCTGGGGTCTTTTTTGCCTTCCTCTGCAGCAAGGGGCATGGGTCACTTGCAGGTTTAAACTAGTGTATATGGTGGATTCTCTGTAACTTGAAGTATTTAAATCATGAATTGAGGACTTCAGTAACTCAGCCAGAGGTTAGGGGTCTATTACAGGAGTAGGTGGGTGAGGTTCTGTGGCTTGCAAAGTGCAGGTGGTCAGACTACATGATCATGATGGTCCCTTCTGGCCTTAAAGTCTAAATGGCAGTAAATTAATCAGTGTTTGGCCATGTGAACTCTGATCCAATTAAGAGTAGGACCATCTTCCACCAGGTTAGAGAAAAGGGAAATTGGAACAATCAGGGAGATGCCAGCAATCTTTAACTTAGCAGGGCCCATTTCTATTTTCTTTTACACCCTAAATTCCCATAGAAGAAGGAAGTATGGTTAATTCTGTGAAAGTAGTCTAGGGATGGAAGCTTGTTCTAATGAGTTCAAAGTAGCTTCAATGGCTAAAGATTGTAGGCTATGCAAATAAGATGTTGTGAAGACCAACAAAATATTTCAGTAGTCTGTCTTTTAAAACTTCAGCTAATATGTCTGCCTGCACATGGAATGACAATGAAAACCAGTTTGTAAATGTAGACAAAAATCTCCGTAATCTTTTTACAAACCAATCAATCTTCACATTGAAGTAGTAATTACACTACTATTGGATGTTTCCATTTAAGAAATGATTCAGAAAAAACTCAGACATATTTGCAGATTGCAGTAAATTACCCAAATGTAATTGTACTAATGAATATCCTAGTTAAAACTGAAAATATTTTAGTGATCCTGGTAGACACGCACATATACCCTGGTCCATTTTTGTGGAAACTTTGTCACTAGAACACAGTGACAGATGCACAATATGTTCAATATCATCTTATTCTCTATGTTATGCAAGTTGATAGGAATTATGCATTATGCAATTTTATAAAGCAGTTTGTGGTCACCATGTGTTATTAAGAACTGCTGTGTGTACAGAAGAACTGCATCTGACACACGCTGCAAAAGTTCTAGACTATCAGTTTGCTTGAAATGTCTGTATCCCAGCCTAGCCACCATTCTTTGGGAATAAAGAGCATCAACTATTGGACATTTTAGTCCGTTTATCAATCATAAAGGCAAATAATCATATTTATTTTGTCAATCTAATGACTGAATCTTAGTATTCTTTCATTATACAGTAGCCACCCATACAAAGTAACTATACAATCTATAACTACCTTAATATATTGTGCTACTTTCTGTGTCGAAGAAAGATTCTTTTGGGCCCTCTTCATGCTAGATTTATGTTCTCTGAAGATTTAAGTATATTAGTATGGGTAATCTCACTCCATTACCTTCTATAAAACAAGATCTGTGACTTCCTCCCTGGTGTGCATTTACCATATCGAAATGGGCTACTATTTTCATATTTAACTCACTGGTAAGTCATAAAATCAGCTTAAGGAGTGTCCGCCCAAAGAACTGAACATACAAGATGATAAAAGGGAGCTTTTATTACTCATAACAGTATTGATGTTATATTAAACATTGAACATTGACTATTGTTTTGAATTGCAGCCTTGGCACCCTCATCCAGCCTCCCTTTCAGCTTTGAAATAGACCAAATTCAGAAATTTACAAGGCTTTTAAAAAACCTAGATGAAGCAATTAAATCTCCAGATTGGAGGATGTGATCCTTTAAAGGCCCTTTACAGAATATCAAAAGAAAGAGAGGATTATATTTAGCAGGTGTGAGAGCCCACGCAGGACATTTCATTGAGAAAGAGCCTGATATTATCCAGCAACAAATACTTAAATTAATATAAAACATCTTGGGGGGAAGTGGATTTTCTTTTCTTTTTTGAAGTATTAGGAAATTATAACACTTTGTGGCTCCTTCAAACCTGAAAGGTCCAAATATACATGAGTCAATGGTATGTTAAAAAAAAAAAATAAAAAAGGGGGCGGAGGGAGTTTAAAACAAAGACTTTGGTAGGACTGGGGAGACAAAGAGTGGGGGTAACTGACCATTTGCCTTAAAGCAAGCAGAGTAGCTCTGCATTTTCTTTTTCTGTCTCATTCATAGATCTGCACCACTACCTAATGGATCAAACCAGAAACAATGGACCACAGACTAAGCCGCTAACACAGCCTATGGCATAGCCTTCTGAATGGAGCTATGGAGTCAGATTATTCTTAATACAGGGCTAGGTGTTCCAGGGAAGTGAGAGTGGCGAACTTAAAAGAACCAGATTATTGACAGCTGCCAAACCAGGTTTGTGTCTGCGTACTCCACCTTGATCATGATGGAAGCATCATCTTTCTTTCTTCTGTTTTCTGGATCCCTTGAGATGCAACCTTTCATTACAGAGTTAGTGTATTCTGATTGGTTTGTCTCTATCTAGATAACATACTCAATGATCTAAAGTGGAAAACTGGACTCTGTGGTTTTGTGGGGAGATGTACCCTCCTCTATTCCTTTATTCACCAGTGTGAGGTCCTAAATTTTAACCAGTTGCTATTTTTTGCCTTTCTTGAAAACAGTGAATGTAATGTCCCAAAGCCCCATGTGTTCTTGTTATAACTTAATAAAGCCACTCAATCGACACTTAACTATCTGTAGCACTAATAGTGTTTAATAGAAAGGAAGGGCCAATTAAATAACACTTCTTACTGACAGATAGGCCTAATCCAACGTTTTATTTTGCATTCAAGCTACCCACAAAGATGCATTATCTGATCTCCATAAATTGATTAAAGTGATTCAGGTCTGGGATAGATGTGTCCTGTCCTGTCCCACCTTTTGTTTAACTTTTACCTGTATTTCCTTACTCACTATTAACCTGATGTGGACACATTGAAAGCTGTCCTTTGAGACCTAAATAGCCTGTGCTTACTGTTTTGTCAGTAATTCAAAAATCTATGATGTGCTAAAACCAATCTCACTCATATGACTAGTCTTAGTGGGAAGGACACTTGTGAGACGTCTAGATTCATGCATTGCCAAGTACCGTTTGGCATCTACAGAGTTAAAGGTCCTCGGAACCTATAAGATCTGGTCTAGGTAGTATCTAAAATCAGTACTAGACCCACTTTATTTTTTCCTTAAAAACAGGAAATGGAGCCCTGAAGGCTTTTTAACTGGAGAGAGAGAGAGAGTTGGGAGGGGGTATACTAGCTCTGCCCATATCCAGCCCTGAGCCTGACCCAGACTTGGGGGTCTCTCTGTGTGGGTTCCCCCCCATTATTTTGGCAGACTTTTTGGAATGTCTGGGAGCTAAGGGCTTTGCTTCATGGAGCAGAATTCTGAAGCAAGAAAAAGAGAAAGTTATAGACTAAACCACAGAAATGTAAACATGTCTGCAGCTAAAATAACTCCACTTTCATTGAAAACACTCCTCACTCACAATCAGACTTCTGTGTGCTATGCTCAATAAAACTGCACGTTAATAGTAAGCAATTAATACATTATGTAGCCCTGCTTTAAAAACCGAGACACCTTTAATTATGATTATTGTTATGATCATTAAAGGAGTACTCGATTTTCTTCTTTATATGCTTTGCTCTCGATTCCGACTGTTAGCTGGGGTTCCTAGCTGGGAAAGTGCAGGAGAGGTGTCTTTCAGAACATGAGTGAGAGCAGCATGAAATGAACAGAAGGAACATTGCACAAGATAAAGTAGGGAAAATGCAGTTTCAGCACGGAGATAAGAGACAAAAGACACCTCGGTAAGGACCCTTTTTAATTTTAAAATTATTTTTTGTTTTGTTGAGGGAGGGGGTAAGTGTGTGGTGGTGGTGCTGGTGCTGGTGGAGGGCAGGTTACAATCTAAATGACACTGAGGAGACCCTCACGTGGTTTGATGGATCTCACTTCACCCCTTTGTCTTTTTGTCCTGTTTTTTTTCATCCTTTCCATTACTGATGTGTTCTTCTCGGGGTTTTAAAATTAATGAACTGTCCTTAGCATAGCTGTCTCTGCGTTCCCTTCACTTCCTCAACTTTAACATCTCACCCCGCGCCCAGTGCCTTCACGCTCCCCTCCTGTCTCTACAGGAGTGGAACCATGTTATGACCAGCTTAAATAGTTGCCCTGCATCCCACCCCTCACTTTCATTGAATCGAGGTATCTGTTTTTTACACTTTAACGTTGGCTTTCCCTCGGGTCCGGGCGCAGTCTTTGCAGACAGCCATGCCTTGTAAAGTTCAGTGTTCCGGGGGGAAATACCCCGGACGCCTGAGTTCTCTCCTCCAGCCCAGTCTGGTCAGTTTTCAGCTTTCATTCCTCCCCCCCGCCCCTTCTGAGCACCCGGCTCCCCGGCTGGAGGGGACACCCCGAGCCCGCTCCTTCTAGCCCATCAGGTCTCTCCCACACACCCACCCACCCCATCTGCTGGGTCCATGCCCACCCGGGGCCGCGTGCTCGGAGCGCCCGGGGCTGGCCGCGGCGGGGCTGGTCCCCCCGCACGGAGGGAGCTGGGGCGAGCCTGGGCAGTTGCCCTGCTCCATGATTGGAGCAGGAGAGAGGCTCGCTGAGCCCGGGGCCCGCGCTCTGGGCCGAGCCCATTCCGAGTGAAGTGAGTCAGTGCAGCCTGCGGCTCCCCGTGCACTCACTCACTCACTCACACGCTGGCGGCGGCGGCGGCCACTGGCTTCACCCGCAGCCCCGGACTCGCCCCGTGCCCGGCCTCTCCCGGTAAGTCCCTTCTCCTTCCCGCTCGGGTCGCTTCTTGGGAGGAGGAGGAGGAGGAGGGGGGTACACGGGACGCGGCCTCGGCTGCCCCCCCAGCGCCGCCGCAGCAGCAGCTGGGGCTGGGGTGGGCAGGGAAAGTTTGACAGGGAGCAGGGCGCAGTTCCCCTGCCTCTCGGGGAGCGCCGGGCGGGCGCCTGAGGGGCTGGCTCAGCCCGCTGGCAGGCTGGAGATGCCCCCCGGGGCGGCACAGGGCCGGGAGCGCTGGCAGCCAGGCGCACTCACACTGGTTGCACTTCCGCTGGGACAAGCGGCGGCTCAGCCTGGCCACCGCCTGCCTTGTGTCAGCCCAGCCCCGCGCAGGGTTCAGCGGGGGCTGCTGTGCGGGCGCTCGCGGCTGTGGGCGCAGGCTGGCCGCAAAGCGCAGGGCCAGGTGCTGCTCCAGGAGGCTGGGCTGGTTGCGAGCCGGGTGACAGGCTCCGCAGGGAAAGTTTCCTGCCTCTGGGATGGGTGCGTGTGTGTAATGTGGGTAACGTTACTTCCCCAGGTGTGTGTGTGGGGGCGGGGAGATATCCCAAAAGAGGTTAAGGATCCTCTGAAAACGTGCTGCCACCAGTAAGGTCATGGGGATAGATTCCCTGCTTATTGGTAAAACATGTGGAGCCTTCCGTAGGGCAACCGAAACATGGGACGTGTGCTCGGTGGTGTTTGCCCGGCAATAAGGGTTGAATTAAGATGCTGCCTTGGTTTTGGGTGAATGGCTGAAAGACATCCTTCGGAGGGAGTTTCTATACAGCCCATGCATGTGTGTATAACGCACAGCATATAGCTGTGAAATATGCGCCATCATCACCTTGGATTGATTATACGTGGAATAGTTGCAAGAGAAGTTTTGTGCCTTCAGAGTTGCTTGTTATTACTGATATTTCTCAGTAATCCCACATCTTTCCACAGCTTTACCTTTTCAAGCACTTGTATGCTTTGAATATAAGTGCTTATTATTTTTGGTTTGATCATTAGATATACTGAATGGTAGCAGGAGAAGTATCTCTTTATGTCCACTGTCCCCACACTTAACCTTTTAAACTTTCTTTAGTTTTAATTTCTTCATACACTTTATTTTCTGCCTCGCTGCTGGCTTTGTGGCTATTTCCCTATGATTTTTCCATATTTTGTTCCTTTTCATAATAGCTCCAATATTTTTCTGTCCTCCTACAATCAATGATTCAATTAACTGGTATCAATGGTCCCTTTTAAGTTGTACAGCTCTTGCAAAAGTTAAATGGTGTTTTAAATGTATTTTCCTAAACCTTTAATTAAACTGAAATTATCTAGTGAGATTCAGAATTGGTTGTGGTACATTTTAGATTAAATGCACTGATATAAATATATTTAGTGATCAAATGACTTTCTAGCAGTATTTTGAATGTAAATAATCATAGTTACAAAACTAAAACTGTAAGTTAAAATTAGCATAAACTTCCATTCATGACTGTATTTACTATGAATCTACAGAACAGCAAGTAAACTTTTACTTTTTAGTCAAAATTCTAATCCTACTGTATATTAACAAAACATTAGTGTTGGAGTAATAGTTTGTAGTTTACATTCTGTCCATGTAATTTTGAGTTCACTAGGGAAAGTGGGATACTTAGGTCTATGGACTGCACATGGAGAACTGTCACATTCCTTAGTTTTAACCCTTTATCCACTTGCATAGTTTCATTCAAGCAAATGGAGCAGACTGAACAGACTGCTTCTGGCTAAGACAAGAAATCAAAACTTTAATGATATTAGCTTAGGTACTGTTGAACTCATATCTGATAAATACATTTTGATTAACTGGGGAGGGTAGGGACTTTAAATTGAGTGTTTGACAGCTTCTTAATTAAAATAAATAAGAAAAGGCAAATCAAACCGATACACGATTAAAGTGATGTGATACAAAGATATTTTGGTGTTGAATATCTTATCCATTTCTTAAAAGAAGACTTTTTTTTAAAATATTGGGATATTGTAAATTAAGTTATAATTCAGGCCTTATAGTACTGTTTCATACACACATGCATGCAAACACTGGCTAACTTGCTACAAATTTGTGCAAATCTTTGCAGGAAAAAAATCCTCAGCTCAAAAAGCATTTCAGGATTTAGTTTTGAATAGCATCCACCCCCACCTTCCCCCAATTTATTCCCAAAGGTTAAACAAATCATATAGTACTGGATAGAGTTACATGTTACAAGAATTTTATAAATGATCTGTCAGTGTAAGCTCTAGATGTGTTTAGTGTGTTTTTACCTTAGGAGTTTAATGCTGCTAAAATGTTACTCAGTTTTGATTATATGCTGTGCAGTCTTTAGTCCCCAAATACATACTTTAACTATGTGTCTTATATATTAGACACATCTTTCTCCTTATACTTTTGTAGTAGTGTCTCCTCATCCCTTTTATTTCTCTTCTTGAACTACTTTTAATGAAGTTTGCTTTGAATTCTTTGTCATACTTTCAAACAATACAAGACTTTAATTCCATAGAGGGATTTAAGTGAAATAAGCCATGAGAGCAAAATGCAGGTTGTCACAAATTTTAAAATGGACTTTGTTGTTGCAAATTTGTTATTTGTATATGATCAGGTTAAAATTTTTCTATCTAAAATGACAATTTAATTTCCATAGCTAAAATCATGGTTGCTTTGAAAATATTCTTTGTCATATTGGTATTATGACATGAGGCACTGATGTGACTTTGCTATCTGCTGTTATATGGAAAACTTATTTTGTGCATGCACTGTGCACATGTGTAAACAAATATAAAATCCTTGGATAACAACCTGTGATCCAACAACATCGCATGAGCAAAATAACTTACCAGTGATGAGGCAAATCCCTTTCTATTCTACTCCACACAAAATGCCAACTTTCCTCTACCTAGAAGTAAGGCTAATTTGGTTCTCTCTCACCAGAGTAGTTCATTAATGATGCACTGTCAGTAGTGTCCAGGTACTCAGCAAAGCACTGTTTCATCTCGTTCCTAGTTATATGCACTCAATTAAGTTAGGGCTAAAGAACTCCAAAATCTTTTGCAGTCATGATGGTATCTGGGCATACAAAAATGTTACATTTCTTTCCCCTCCTTTTATGTGTGTGTGCAATTCTTAAATACTGGAGAACTTAACAGAATGGGTTACCAGAGCCTTTTAATGTAGTGAGACCGAAAAGGACCTTTTAATTGAAAACATCTTTTAGAAATGTTTTAATTACTGTGGAACTGGTTATTTTCACGGTAAATACATTTTTCTGGAAAAGGCAAATGGACAAATGTACGGTTATGCCTTACTTTCTTTAATCATGCAAATACTGTAGTTATGTGGAAGTCAATGGGACCTTCTCCAGCTAGAAGTTGCTTACAGGGAGTGTTTGCAAGAAAGGGTCCGGTGAGCCTGATACAGCTTCCATTGAGGTCATTGGTGCAAGATCAAGCCCTGCATATGTAATGCTGCACAGCGCATTTTTCTAACATGCAGTTGCTCTTTTAGTCTATATTTTATATTTGCAATTTTACCATCTGTTAATTTAAAGAGATTTTGTTCATAAAATACATTTTAGCAAGACACTTTCAGTATAATGTTCATCCATGGGTTGAAAAAAATTACCTTTCATGCGATAATGTCTTACTCTGGTTTTCATTATAGCCTGCAGCTATTCACTTTCACAACCAACAGAGTAATTTTTTCCCTCTTATGGTCTTGGTCCTGCACTTCTTACTCAGGCAAAGCTCCCACTAACGTCAAACATCTCTGAGAATTTTGTCTGAATGTAGAATTCAGGTTTGAGTTCTACGGGTTCACATTTAATTTGGCATTCTGCAAGATGATGAAGTAGGAGGGCAAAATTTAATATGCTTACTTGGTAGCATAGTAAGACTAGTGTAGGTAGAAAGCTGGCAGTCTAAAATTACTTTGCTAAATTTAAATGTAAGTAAAAAATAGGCAATAGAAAAAAAATTAAAGGGTATGTCTAAATATGGAGCTGTGGACATATCTGTTATATTTAACCTGCATTTTAACCTCTTCTATTTATAGATAGTGGTGTGTGTATAATCTGTTGGACTTGATTGAGAATAGGAAACAGTAATTTAACAATGAAAACTAAAGGGTATACACTTCTTTAGATACGGAACATACATGTGTGTATGAAAAATAAAATATCTGAGTTAGACATTTTTTATGTTGACTGGAGAACTAAAGTGATATTTGATGTAGTATAAACATGAATGGATTCACTAAAGGTCTGATTCCAATATATCTAATGCAGGCAAAACTCCCGCTAACTTCAACAACTATTCTGCCTGCATAGAGTAGGAGATTGTATCCTAAAGATTTTTTTCTCAAAATTGCATTGCAACCACACTCTGTTAGTGCTTTTTAATTTAGAAATTTGTTAGGAGAAATAGATTGTTCTTGCATGCTGCTTGCATCAGATGTAATCTCTTCTTGGCACAACTTCATTCCAATAAGAAAAACTTTCTCCAAGACAAAAAGAACAAAATCACTAGTTATTTTTGTTATATAAGAAAATTAATATTTATATGCTGCATTATCAAACAAGACAATAACCATATGTTTTCATTTTATCTTGAGGTACAATACACAAAGAGTCATAAGTATGCCTTGATGGAGAGTAGTTTTAAACTAAGGTCACAAGCTTCCAACTACTTACTACACACAGGAATAGCCCCATTGAACTCCATGTGACTAGTCATGTGTGAGGTTACTTGTGTGTGTATGTGGTTGCAGGACTGGGACTTTATTTTTCAGTTAAGGATGTTTTAAATCAGAGGATCTAATCCATCAGGAGCCCATCATCATGGCGTTTGGGTGGCTGTTGAAGTATTCTTACAGTGTCATGACTTCCAATTTCTTAACTGTCCATCAGTTGGTGACATGCTTGCATTTGTGCCTTTAATATAGCAACCAGAAGATTACTCATACGTTCTGACATTGTGTAGTATTGTTAAAATAATTAAAATGGTTACCTTTTTAAAAAGGGCTGGGCCTAAAGATAAGCATGATTTCCTTTCACTGATTTCCACTGCATTTTGGGGCCTTTTTCAGGATCTGGCATTTAACCCAGAATTTTCAACCATAGGTGCCTAAAGTTAGGCAGCTAAATTCATGTTTAGGCTCTCAGATAAGGGGCTTGGTTTCCAGAGATGCTAAATATGTATTAAACCTGATTTTAGGAACCCAATTCTGAAAATTTTGGAGTAAAAAGCAGATTCTGCAGAAGGTTCAAAATGGAGGGAGTGCAGATGTATTATCACTTCACAAGGAGCCAGGAACTGGAGAGGCTGTTCAGAGGGCTTTGCAATGGCTTAATAGGTAACCTCTACTTGAGAACAGGGGGCAAGAGTTTGTGGGTGGGAGAACAATATGGAAGCAGAGCATGGCCAGTGGGTAAGAGAATAATACCACATCCTCATTTACTGCAAGGGGTCATAGCAGGTTACAGCCACTACTGTAGCAAATGGGCTGGGCTGTAATAGCAGCAGCACCTTGGCATGTCTACCCAGCAAAGAAAAACCTGCAAGTGGCCCATGCCAGCTGACTTGGGCTCAGGCTGTGGAGCTGTTTCATTGCTGTGCAGACTTCCGGACTCAGACTCTGGTACCCTCCCACCCCGCAGGTAATAACAGTCCTGACCAGGCTGGTGAGGAGTAAGATTCCATTCCCTGTCATGCTCCAGCATAGATCCCTTGCACAAATGTCTTTTACTTCAAGCTATGCACTAAACACCATGAATTGGCCATAACTGCCATTTGTTCTAAGGCTTTGTGTAATTAGCAAAACGTTGTTGTTGTTGTTAGCCCTCAGTATTATATCATGGGGATTTTTAAAAAAACCGAACAGTCTTCAGAACATACAAGATCTTTAAGCATAAAAGGGGGAAAGCTACCACCATGAGTCACCAATCAACCCTGCCAAAAACTGACTTTGTAGGTTTGGGCAGTCTGGAGTTTTGTTAAACTCTGCAGAAATCCAGCATTTTAGGTGATCAAATGCACTCAGTCTCCTTTGAGTTCCCTTAAAATTCTCATAGTGCCCAAGAGCGCTGCTGTTTTCTGGAAGTCACTGATCATGATGTCTTGCACTCCTAACGTGTTCTTGAGCTGCTCCTTAGGGATCGCTCCAAGTGCTCCAGTAATCGCTGGGGTCGTCTTTGTTCTAGTTTTCCATAAACATTCCCTTTCGTGGCAGAGTTCTCCATACTTCGCTATCTTCTCTTCCTGTTTCTGTCTGCTGGCATGGCAATGTCAATTAATATGGTCTTGCCTGTCTTCTTTTCTATAACAGCTATGTCCAGCCTGTTTGCCTGCACTATTAAGTCTGTGACAATTGCCAGATTGAATTATTTATTTCATGTTTATATTATGTGGTAGTGCTGAGAGTCCTGTGTGCGGATCAGGGCCCTGTTGTGCTACTTACTATACATATTCATATCTTCTAAATTATGAATCATGCAGATTACAAACTTTAGCAAAGCTAGGAAAGTGTTGTTATTAGCTGTAGCGCTATGTGTTAGCTAATTTGTTTTTGCTGATTAAAAGGTATGTTTAGTATGCGGGACATGTTTTGATCAAACTATTTTTTTTAAATTATTTTCTTTCATTCAGCAGTTTCAGTGTATTCAGTCAATAAATGATTATCGTAACACAGTTAAATTTATGCATGAAAGTTACATAAGTTTCTTGAACTGTACAGTGAATCGCTTAGAAAAGTTAAGCTCTATTCAAAAGCACAGCAAAATACAACACAGTTTTATACTTTCCAGTATTATTTAGAAAATTAAAATGGTCTGTGTAAGGAAAGAAATGACTGGATATGCAGAAGCAAAGGCTTCTAAGCTAATTTCAATTTTCTAAGGAAGTGTTGTCAGTTCTGGATAAACTCTCTAATAGATTTAAATTTTGATTTAAAATTCAGTTTATGAAATGGACTATTCTCTATAGAATACAGAAATTAGCTACTGAGGATTTATGGCATTACTTCAAAAGTAACGTGATATATTTCATTACAACATATAGTGGGACTGGACTTCAAAGTCTGCTTTAGAAAGAATAAGGTTTTTTTTGCAGAACCTCATGTAAAATAGGTATGATAAAATTAAGCCATAAGTTTTCGAAAGAAACTTTTACTGTCACAATTGCTGCGCTGAATGTAGTTGACTGTTCAAAAGTTTATAGGTTTTCTTAGAATACATTTGTTCCAGTGGCATCAAAAGTAGATTTTAACAGAAATAATTGATGTAAAAAATCAAGGGCCCAATTCTGCCCTGATTTACACCCAATGCACATACTGATTTCATTAGGTTTGCCGAGGGTGAAATTCAGAGAATATGGTTCAATAACTTTCTTTCCATTTACAAGTTATCTAGCATTTTTACAGCCAACAATCCACACTATACTCGGCATCTCTTGTAAACAACACAAGCTAAATCATCTGCCACCAATATGTATGTCAACATTCTGAAACTATAAGGAACAGATCTAAGTAAATATCAGTAAGGCCCCAATTCAGCACAGCACTTGGGCATGTGCTTGAATTTAAGCACATGCTGAAGTGATTTGCTAAATCAGAATTTAAGATTTTGATCCTGTTGTCCTTATTCATGTAAATCCCTCACTGACTCAATAGGAGTTTTACTGAAATGAGAATTGCACCCTTAGGGACTGATCCAAAGCCCAGTGAAGTCAATGGAAAGACTCCAATTGACTTAAATAGGTTTTCGATGAGGCCTTAGAATACTAGCAGCTGATTTCAGAGAGATTGAACAAAAATCATCGGACTGTAAAGAGATCAACTGAACAGAATGCTAAATTCATATTTTAAAATGAATAATAAAATTGCTTTAAAGTTAGCACATTATGTTTTTAATAGCATGTAATAGTCTTGTTTCTACAGATACACAAACGCAATATGGCTTGGGAGCTGATCACGGCTTAAAAATGCATATATATTACCAAAACAGCAATAAAGTTTGCCAGTCAAACAGATGCTAAAGCCACTCTTATTCTCTAGTACTTTCACCAAGAAAAGGAAAAGCTGTTTTATGCTTTCTGGTGTGATATGTATTTTAAATTCAGTCAAAAATGTGAAATGTGACTGTTTTATCCATAAAATGTTTCAGTGTTAATTTAGTTCTGAAACAAGACAGACATATACTGTACTGTTACTGAGATTCCATTCTGCTGATGACAGAACCAAGATAGCTTAGAAATGTCAATTTGTTTTTTTTAAGAAGTGTTCAAGTGTGTTTGACATTTTAAACATTGAGTGAATTTCACCCACTCTATGGTGCAAAGGGCCAGCAGAAGGCCTCTGCGCTACTTAAATCTCTCAAGCCCCACTTGCACTCTCAAAGCAGGGCTAAAGCAGCACATAAGCTTTGTGCTGGCCCTCTGCATAGAGTTGTTTTTACTCGGGTGAGTGGTATCTTATCACGTGACTCCTCAAAGTGCTGGCTGAGCAACTAGGTGCAGCTTACCTCTGAAGTTGCAGTCATATTTTGAAAAGTAACTCTGTAAGAGCTAGCATAGCGGGGGGTAGGGATGTTCCATGGTTTGTTGGCTTTCAGTGTGTTCCATGGCAGTTTACTGGGGAAAAGGGTTTAACTGCCAGCCTTGCAAACTTAATGTAGATGCTGAGCACTATTCCTTCTGGCTTTTGCAACAATACCAGTGGTAAAGATTCTGCAACTAGAATTTAGCGAACAAATTTCTTGATGAGGTGTTAGCCAGATTAGAATCCCTCTAAGTCTTTCATTGCTGGGGTGGTTCTGCAGGACTAAAGAGGACTGAAAAGTAGTGAAAAATCTATTTCAGTCACTGAAGTAAGCAGACATGACTCAGAATACTCACAGGGAACAGATCTGTTGAGTAAAAAGGTGCCATTTTTACACAGTCAGTTTTCTGCCCATAAGTGCTCTTTAAACTCTTACTAAAATAACATACTTGCTCTGGCACTTCTCTTGGAAAGCTGAAATGTGAGTGAGAGAGGGTTGCTTTGCTGTATTTCAGCATCCACTTCAAAACTGGACAAATTGTGTGTGATATTTGTAATGAATATATGGCATCAGACCATATTGCACTTAAGAGAAATATTGAAAGAAGCTATTTGAACTCATTGGGAAGGGGATTCCTGTTTGGATCATTTCAGCATTTGGAGGCGGGAAAGTGTGATTCCCATTTCCCTTAAGTCTGTATGTTAATGGTAAAATGAATCATAATTCTCAATCATCCTGGATTCCTAGTAAAAGTTCTAATATAGGCTTTGCAATTAAATTTGTGAGATGTGTATTAAGACTCTTGTAATCATTCACTGCAGGTTACACTTAGAATGTGCGAAGTGAGTGGTCTAAACTAAAAATGAGTCTGGAATCACAGTGATGTAAACCATGCGTGTTTATGGTCTTTGAGAAAATGATGTAATCACTGGCAATCAAAACCCTAAAGTGGTAAAGCTGATATTCAAGTGAGAATAAAACGTTCACTGCTTCTGTGCATTTAAGGCCTAAGCCAGCACCCACTGAAGTCAATGGAGCTATGCTGATTAACACCAACTGAGGATCTGCCCCAAATAAGACTTTCCATTGATTTCAGTGGAAGTTGGATCTGGCCCCTATTTCAAAATTTGCCATGTAATCAGCAACCTGGTTAAAGAGAGAAATGGATTCACAAAAGGCCACTTACTCCTAAATACATGGTAGTAAATTTCTGAGCAATAGTCTGTTTTAAAAGAGGCAAGTTGGGAGCCTAAGAATCCTCGCTGGCCTGTGACAATTCAAACCCATTCATATATTTCACTTCAACCGCAAATGTGGACTTGTCAGTCACGTTATCCACTCTCAGAGCAGTAGTCCTATCAAAAGACAGAAGAAGTGTTTAAATGTTCTGTAACAGAGTTGGCCGCCATCCACACCCTCTCAGAGCTAGAGGTCATTCTACAGCACCCTCCCTCTGTTTCCCCCCCTCCTCAGGGCCCTTTAAGAACTCACTGTCCACACATCATTCAAACAAATCCCCTCTTGGCCCACTTTAAGACCTTTGGTACGCTCCGGTCCTCTAGGTCTTAAGCCCAGTTCAGTGCCTCTTTTCTGATTAACCCAAAATAATAAAGCAGAAATTCTCAGTTTTAGGCTCAGCTGGTCTTTGCAGTCTCTCCCAAGCCTCCCTGCCTGGAGAGCTTTCTCCCACTCACTCCAACTTTTTCCTTGTCACTCAGGGGCCTTCTTGCTCCCTGAAATCGTATAAACTTCCCCCCCCCCATTTTACTGTAACATCCTGCTTTTTATATATGGGGAATCACCTGACCAACCCAGGTTTGGCTCATCCTGTAATCAGGGCTGGCTTAGCTCTAGGCTCTCCAGCCCAGAGGTAAGCCACCCTGCTACAGGTTCTGTCCATATTCAACATTTTCAGTTGGTTTTAAATAAAAAATATACCAAAGGGTCTCTATGCTTCCCTAGTTCAAAATAACCCGGGATGAATGGATTTGGAAACTTATCTTCACACAGGAAGCAAACCCTGCCTTTTCTACAGAAGAATTAGAAGGAATTTCCCCAGTACAGACGTGCAGAGTTTCCAGGTCTCTGTATGGGTTCTTTTCCTAGAGGTACAGGACTATATGCATACAGGCTCTGTGACTTCTACTGTTCCTGTCGCTTTCCAGCCCCTTTCCACAAAGATTCAGTAGAGCTGTGCTGTCACGGACTTCTAACATCCCCTCCCCTAGCCTTCTGCCTTGGGGCCCAGTAGCACTTCCACTGCAGAATACTGCTTGTTTTGTCCCTTTAAAATGTGAAAGGCATTTAAGATATGACAAAATTAACACTTAGAAAGCACACAGGTTTGCATGGTTCTTAGCACATCAGCTCCCTTTCTCCTTCCCTTTAAGTGGGATGAGTGATTTTCGTGGTGAAGAAGAAAAGGGATAAAAATCATGTACTTGGGACAAAAATTCCCACCACAGTTCTTGTTAATTGACACCTGTGTTGGCAATCTTAGCAGAGAGTCCAAAGAATGAATGGACATGAAGGTAGAATTCTTCTCTCAGACCTGTTAGGTCCCCTTCAGAATAGAGTGGAGGAGCATAATGTAGGGAAAGTTAGACTGCAGCTGCTATTCTTTGGATCGAGGATTTCAGTGTCCAGTGCCATCAATACATTTCCTTTCATGAGCTCTAAATTCACTTAAACAAATGTATGACATACAAATAAAAAGTACAATAGAATACAATATAAGATCATATATCTGAATCTGCTTTATAATATAGACTGCATTGTTGACTACAGATTTCAAATGCAAGCAGGAATGATCTCTTCCTTTTGAGAAAATAGAGGAACTGGGTGACTCAACACAAGGTATTCTGCAACAGGGTTAACTCTAGGCTTTCAGTTGCCCGAGACCAACCAATTGGTGAGTTCCTCGCAAAGCCTGGAATGAGGCTCACAGAGTTGCTAAACATTTTGTTTCTTTAAAGAGTCACCTGTCTTTGCTGTTTAATTGAAGTGTCCCTACTCTATATTATTCAGGAAGCAAAAGTTAGCCTGTATCAGTGTGCAGTGCTCATATAAACCCACTTAGGCTCACAGAGATGGCTCAGGCTTTATCTCAACACAGTTTGTTCATGTTGATGCTTCTGAGGCATGTGATGGTCTAAAGGATGCTGTTCCTACATCCTGTGCTGTTGGCAATAATGAATGCTTTGGGGAAATGGACTAAGGCAAACCCATTTCCTTCACAATTAGGGGGAAACCAGTGGTGCAGCAAATCATTAAACATTAGACATCGCTCTACCAAGTCCCTACAAAAATGCCCTCTGTTTAAATTAAGATCCAGTTATGACCCCATTATCTTTAAAGAATATCTTGAAAGAAGATCTCAAATAAAAATAAAGTTAGTTATGCAGGCCACATGTTAGATTGTTCAGATACTGGATGCAACAAGAAAACATTCATGCCTGTTATGGAGGGGAAAACATCTGGAGTGAGAGGTCAAGAATTACTCTCCATCCTACCCCTTAAAATATATGACCATCGTTGTCCTGCCAGGATCAGTTTCCATAGGAAGTATCTGTGGCATAGTTGTAAGTCACAGAGATGGCAGCAACCCTTCTGTAGCTTCCGCATGTGCACTTGATATTTTTCAAAATGTCTGCTGTCCTTGCATGAATGTAACTTGCTCTTTCATGACAGATCTTTAATGATTTTTCTCCATCCTCTTTTGGACTTGCTCACTCCCATTCAGCACGTATGCTGTGTGTGTCCTTTAATGCAGTGAGTAGCCATATTTATGAGTAGCAGTAATAATAGTCCCTAACAGGCCAGTTCCACTCTTGCAGTATGACAAGTTTGTGCTGCTGCAAAGCTGCTCTAAAGTCAGGTTAGCCAGCATCTTGAGGATTCCTGGGTGGCTCCAGGATCATGGAGGTGCAAACATGGCTTAAAACTACCTTTCTATGCCAAATCCTCCTCAGCAATGCAATGCAATGAACTCCTAGGCCAAAACTGAGGATCAGGGCAAATATCTCCAAAGTATGTTATAAACATTAACGGAGACAAAGAACTAGTTAAGTAACGTACATAAGACCACAGAGGAGAGTTCAGTACTAGAGGCGGAATTAGAATTCAGGAGTTCATGGCTGCCAGTCCTGAGCTTAGGCTACTAGACCACATCTTTAATTGATCAGTTATTTTAAGTTAGACTGGAGAGTTGGAGTGCACCAATTTTTATGCAAGTTATTAAAATTTTGGCCTTTTTCAAGGTATTGTAATAAAGAGCCCCTAACATTTTTCATTGGGATGTAAATTACTGCAAGGTCTCAGATATGCTTCTTCCATGTGACATTACACAACGGCATTCCTAAGGAAAGACACTACAACCAGACAGTGTAATAACTGAACATTAAAGCATACATGGTTTTGAATTATTACTCAAATAAAAATCATTAAACTCATAACTGATAATGAGAAAAATTAGTGATTAGTGGTTTGCCATTTTGGTTCCCAAAGAATAAAACCAACTTCATTAAACTGACCCTATACTGTCCTTTCTCAGCCTCTGTGAAGGGCAAACACTCCTGAAAATCTGAAACTCATGAATTTAGCTAATAATTGAGTATTCACATTTGAGTAAATTCATCAAAATATGCACAGAATATATCAGAATTCCAGTAATGAGGGGCTTAATCTTGCTTCCAATGATATCAATGAGAATTATGTAGGATCAGATCCTGAGTGTGTGCCTGGAGGAACAACCCTTGGTCCCTGCCACTCCCCCTTCCCCCCAATATGTGCTAGTCAAACTGGGGCCTGATCTAACTCTCACCAAAGTTAATGGAAAGACTCTCATTTACTTCAGTGGGAGTTGGATTAAATTGATTTCAATGGGAGTTGGATCAGACCCATAGAAAGTACTTCCATTTATTACTCTGAAGTCTATTTTAGCAGTGGCTTTAGGGCCCATGTGCTTTGGAGGGGGAAAAAGAGGGTTTTAGGGGGCTATACCCATATAATAAAAAAAAAAAACAGAATTCTGCAGGAATGGTCCATAACACTTCAGTATACAGCAGTGCGCTACTGCAGTATTTGGGGCGATGATTGTTTTTAATAAAGGCAGATGTTAGTAGTAATGTTTCCTCAGACTAGCCTTGATTCTGAATACACGTACAGTAGCTATTATTGATGGTTTCATGCAGCTGCATTACATTGACTATAGTGTTTTCTCTTATGCAAAAATGGAAAGTTTGGGTTTTTTCCCCCCTTAAAATGACCATTGTGCCTTATTCAAAACAAAAATCAAAGAAGAAACACTTTTGGGTAAAAGGCAAAAGAAACAAAACGGTGCCAGGGCAGATATTTATGGAAATGCTCTCTGAAGTATTTCCATGAAAAGGCAACTTATTCACTCACAGATGGAGGCTGCTTTTTCATGAGACGGAGAATAATGTACCACACCCTGACGCTGACATGGTGTATAACTTTTCACATATTTTAAAATTAGGCAATAAGGAGGCCATGTTTAAGACACAAAGCTTTTCTTCTTTACTCTGATATAATCAAGTTATCCACAAAGAGGGAAAAAGTAAACCAGGAAAATTTGATTTTATGGAAGAAAAATTAAAATATAAAATTGCACCAATGAATGAGCTATTGAAATGGAAAATTGCAATATTATAAAAAGTCCAACATTACCTTTAAATAATGTTACAATTATATAACACTTAAGTCTCATAAGCTCTCCATGCATTGAGTTCCTGTTTAATTCAGTGGGAGTTTCATACAGTGAAGGATTTCAGGAGTGGCCTAAAAAAGCCTAATTATGTTTCCATTGAAGTCAAGGGGCCTTTTGTCATTCACTTCAATAGGAGTAGGATTGGGCCTAAAAAATAAGAAAATGTAAAACTGCTAAAACCATGGGTGCTGATTCTGTGGATGCCCTGGGGCTCAAACACCCACGGGGAAAAAAATAGTGGGTGCTCAGCACTCACCAGCCAACAGCTGTTCCGCAGTGCTGCTGATCAGCTGTTTGGTGGCTGGTGGGAGGCGCTTGGGGGAGGGCGAAGAGCAGCGACTTGTGGATGAGTGGGAGCTTTGGAAGAGGGGGCGGAGTGGGGGCAGGGCCTCAGAGGAAGGGGCGGAGTGGGGGAAAGTACATTTTGGGGTGTTTTGTGAAAAGAAAAAAATCTTCTATGGACTCTCACTCTATCTGCTTACAAAATGATGGAGGCATCAGTGGTAGCTCCATAATTGAGATTGCCTTGAGGTTTGCAGTTCTATGCCTGGATCCTACAATAAGTTTTGCATAAGCACAGAAGCCTGCCTGTGTGGAGCTCATTGCAGGATTGGGGATTAAATCCTAGTTTAATATATACCAAATCTGTATCAACACCAAATTTATAACATTTACTCTTTGCGTAAAGACTGAATTTTCAGGAAAGTCATAAGTGAGACTCTGTTCCCGCAAACTCTTAGACATGTGTATGTAAGTGTTTGCAGGATTTGGGCCTAAATCTGTTCTGTAGTTTAGGAGTTAGCAATTGAAAATAACTCCTTTTCAAAACTTATAATTTGAGTCTGACATTTATTTGGCTCTCTCTAGCTAACAAGTAGCTGGGTTATTATGACAGTTCAAAGTTTAGATTCATGCAGCTCTAGACTAAATCTCCAACATAAGCTACTTATATGCATTTGACTTTGTGTGACTAAGGGTGGGTGTCAGTTTGTATGGGAAGGGAATGAGTTGAGGTGGTGTGTAGGATGTCACTGTGGGTGTATATTTTGTGTGATTGTGATGCTAAGTCATGTGGGAGTTGTATAGATGCTAATGTTAGCTAGTACTTTCCTAGATTTGTATTAAATGTATTTAATTTATTTTGATTTAAATAATTTTAAAAAATGCCTATACAAAGGCTCTAGGCACTCTGTCTCTTTATGACAATTATAACGTAACCCCAGTAGCATTAAAACTAGAGTTGTGCAAAGAAAGGTAATTCTGTTTCATAAAGGATTTTGCTATTTTGCTATTTGGATTCATTCTGATTAGGAGGAACTTTATCAAAAACAGGACTCTCCATGGAACACTTAGATTTCAACAAACAAGATGCCACACTCTGACAGAAAAAAACCCAGTTTTGTTGCAGTTTTTCCAACCAGCTCTAATAGAACAATCATTCAGACAGGAACCCTCCCCCACCCCCCGCAAAAAAAAAGAAAAAAAGAAGCTTCTTTCTACCCCTTCATTGCTCTTCAAAAACCCTATCAAATTGATGTTCTTTGCACCACGCATGGAGGGTCACCACATTTGGGCTATTCTGGATCAAGGGTGTGGGGACAAATTCTAGAGTCTTGGGGGCCACTCTGCAAATGCCTTGCCATCTCTTGTATAATGAAGGGGGTCCAGCGTGGGTGGTTCTGCTGACCACAACTGTGGCATAATGACATTGTGAGACATGACCTCTCAAGTAATCCAGTCCCCAGGTCATTTAGGGTTGTATAGGACATAACCAACACCTTGAACTTCACCTGGGATGAAATGCTGCCCCATTGAAATCAATGGGAGTTTTGCCACTGACTTTAATGGAACCAGGATTTCACTTCTGGAGATCAGTCAGTGGTCAGTGCAGCTCATGGAGAACTGGTGTCATATGATCCCAGCAAGATGCCCCACTCTGTAAGTGAGCTGTTGCTGTACTGGCTTCAGTCTCTGAATGGTTTTATGGTGTAGCCCATATAATGTGCAATACAGTAGTTTAATTGTGACGTGACATAGCCATCGATACCAGTGGTTAGGTCTGCAGCCGAAAGGAAAAGCTGTAACCTCCTAGCCAGAGGCTGATGATAGAAAGCTGAGTGGGTTACTGCTGTTACATGACCATCAAGCAGCAGCTGAGGGGGGGCTAAAAATCATCCCAAAGTTGGTTACCACGCTAGTAATGAACATCAGACATACTCTGTCAATCAAAGGGACTGATATTACCTCCAGTATCTCCTCAGGCTCTTTCCTCTAACCCACCGTCATCACTTCAGTCTTGTCTAGATTGAGCTTCAGCTGATTCACTCTCATCCATGCTCCAATTTCAGCGAAGCCCTGGTTGAGGTGCTGAACTGTATCGTTCAAATTGAATGAGATACAGCCATACAGTTGGGTGTCATCAGCATACTGAAAATACTGCTCCTTATGCTTCCTTAGTAACCTTCTTAATGAACCCATAGACAAGTGGAGGCGACAGACTGGTACCCTGTGGCATCCCAAGTTTAAGAAAACTTTTGAAAGAGGAGCAATTGCCCAAAACTACCCATGGAGATCATTCTGAATTTACAAGGTTATTCCAGTATGTCAGAGCAAATCTTTTTGCAGAAGAAATGGGAATGCATTTTTGTATCCACGACTCTCCAGTGTACAGATCTTAAGATGTGATTATCTGTTCTTCTAAGAACATCAGTACAGAGTTGTTGAAATTGACTTGACTTTCTGCATTTGCTTTTGACACTTCAAGTAATAAATTACAGGTAAAAATGCTAATCACATTGCTCTACCATCTTAGAATTCATCACCAGAAAACAGAATAGGAACAACATTTGAGTATGGTATTGAAATGTATGGTTTAGTTTCTTTGTACAGTGGCACTTACCAAGTACTCTAGTCTCTTCCTAAAGGCATACAATTCTCTCACCACATTGAGGTTTTGTTATAGCATAACTTTAAAATTGGTAGTTATATGCAACTAATGGTTTGGGACTGAATTTATGCAAATATATGCAAATAGAGAATATACTTTTTAAAAAAAAATGTTGGTTAAGGATAGGTAAAAATGTAGATGTGTGTATATATTAACACTTCTATGAAAGTAACTTTTAGCAAAATAATCATAGTCAGGTGTTTGACTCACATGCATTGAGGAGCTATGACAATTCATACCAGCTGAGAATCTGCCTCCGAGTCTTTGAGTTTCAGTAGTAAGAATTAAATCCTGACTTCTGTCGAGTTGGTACACAGAGGAAAAAGGAAATTGGGGGTAGGAAGCTTTTCCTCCCTCCATGGCATTCAAAGGAACTAGAAGTCATGCCCAGATAATGAACTAGTCCCTGTACGGCTTCCCCATGTTGATTTGTTTACTCTCCCTTCTGTTCTATTCTGTATAGGTTCTTATACCGTGCTCATCACAGTAGCCTCTGAGGGCCTTCCTGTAGTGCATTTTGTAATGTGACTAGCATCTGACCCATGTTGTTCGTTCTCTCACACACCACCCCAGACAGTTAATGTATTTAGGGGTCAATCCTCTGAGGAGCTTAGCATACTCTCGATGAAGTCAGTGGGACTTGCAGGTGCTCAGCATCTCACAGGATTGCTCTTCACCTTGTAGGATTGAGCCATGATGATGTAAACAGAAAGCAACAGCTGGCATCTCATAGGGACACTCAAAAGAATATATCCGTGTCCTGCCACAAGCAAATCCCTGTCCTCCAGGAGTCTTTCTGCAATAGATGCACTGATCAGTGCCCATACTCCCTGTCACTGAACCATCCAAGTCAACATTTAGTCCATATATTAAATGAAAAATGCCATGGACAATAAATCAGTAATGTGCATGGACATCAATGGAACACTTGTGATGACTGAGAAAAGGTTCACAACACCCTTCCATTCCACACAGAACAAAATATTAACCCTTTCAATGATGTCACAGGAAAAAATACCACCAGTTTTTTACTGTTGCATTATGAGTTAGCTTTAAAAGATATGTAAATGTCACTGGAAAAAAATAAAAATGGCCTGGCAGATGTTATAAATAACAATAGCTGTCTCCGAGTGAATGAATACAAGGCTGAGTTCAATCTGCTTCAGTCCGTAAACTGTTAGTGCAGTGCTCTTGTGGTTTATGATGTCAGAAGTGCATTGGAGTGAATTACAGCCTTCTGTTAACTCTGGGGCCATTTATTATCCTGTGTGTAGCTGAAGATCTGTTTCACTACAAGAAACAATTAATAGAATGTTTTTCCTAAAAAAGAAGAAAAATCAGTGTGTATCACTGCTTTGCTTCCCTACCTCCCTTCATACTAAGCATTAGAAAAGGGATATTGCATCTTTAAACTAAGTCCCCTGTGCCTACATTTTTCAACCCACCACAGGAAAGTTCATAGAGTGTGTCCAGAAAGATGTTTTTGTTCCCCCACCTTGGGTTTCAGTCCCAAGACTGCCAATTAAATTATCCCATAAATCCTCCATTATAGGTAGTAAAACCTAATTTTAGATTTCCTGCCCTCTCCAGTGTCTTGCCTGATTGCTACCAGTTGGATAGAGGCTCAACCTGTTAAGCAGACAATTGTAGTGAATTGGCTGTTTCTTTCTAGGCCACATGTGGAGACCTTTTTTAATATGTGGAATTTGATTATAATTCTCTTTGGCTTTCTTTTACCTTTTAGTTGCTAAAACTTTTTGTAAGGCTGCAACTTAGACATCTGTAATTTATTCTTCTGTAGAAATTGTTTGTGGGAGAAAAAGTTATTAAAATGTGGACTGAGAGAAATGGTAACTTGACAGCCACAGCTAAAATAATATTTCATAATTAGTTCTTAGATAGCTCTTGTAAAAGACTGTACTGGTAAGGCAAACACATTTACACCATTCCTAAAATGTAAGATGAAAACCATCTGAAAATTAACGACAGTAGTTCTTTTTCTGTTTGCCCAAATCCAAATGTATTCCCCCTGGCCCCAATGTTTATTTTCTTAGTGACACATTCTGCTAACCTTTCTCATGCTGAACAGCACTTTACTCCACAAATGGTCTCATTGATTTCTTTAGGGAAGAGACTGTCTTTTGTTCTGTGTTCTCTATAGCACCTAGCATATTGGGGTCCTGGTCCATGACTAGGTGGTATAGTAATACAAATAATAAATAATATAACATAGGTCCATTTGTCAAGTAAAGTGCTATGCAATGTGAGTAAGGGGGTCAGAATCTGGCCCTTTTGGTTTCAGGTTTTGAGCCTGTAATGAATTCTGGGCAAGTGTACGTCTGCACTTTCATGGAGCACTTCCTTCACTGGGATTCCATGCAAATGCAAGGTTCTCCCTGTGTGGAGTTCAGGAAAAGATTGGGGTCCAAATACTAAGAAAATTAACTTCTTTTTTTCCTAATAGATTTAAATATTTCTCTGGTATTTTGGCTAGAACTAGTTCCTCCAAGTTCTAAATTGCTTGGGAAAACTTTAGGACACCTCATTGCATCTTGCATCCTTGTAGGATCTTGCCTATTCGAATGTGGTTCTATCTACTGCCCCAACCAGGTTGACAGGGTTTATTGCAACGCGGAGATGGTTTTGAACCATGAGCTGAACATGGAAATCCAAGTTTTAGTGATGAGTCAGGAATGACTTTTTTTCATCTCTAGAATAGAGTAACAGGAAGTTGTAATGTTTAATTCACGACATAGGGCCCAGTCTTGTTAACACTTGTATGTCTGTGTATCTTTGCTCATGTAAATAGTCACATTGAAAGCAAAAGGACTACTTTTGTGAGTCAATTTACTCACATACGGGATCAGACTCACAGACCTAACCGTCATGATCACTGCCTTTTTGACCTCTAGGCTGGATTACTTTATTGCACTTTATGTAGAACTGCTTGTGACAACCATTCTTTAGCAGCTATTGCACGATTACACAAAAGGTCCTGTAGTGTAGAAAAGAAAGGGTTGCTATGATGGACTATAGGTGCAGTAAATGCAATCCCCATAAATGCAAAGTTGTTTTATTGAATTGTATAAAGATATATATATATATAATAAATTGAAGTGTGTTTCATTACTAAAATTATCTTCATGCATGCACACACTTTGTTTATTATTAGCGGGCTGTTCATGAGTGGGGAGTTTTTTACTTACTGAATGATCACTGAAGCATTTTTTAAAAAGTAAAACACATATAAAGAATAAAATAGGCTGTGCTAACAAAGCAAAAAAAGGAAGGGTGGTCAAAATTAGGGCCTACCAGCCATGATCGTGTCTCTTTGACAATTAAGGAAATGATACCTGAAATCGCCATGTAGTATTATTTAGGTACTTATTGTAAGATCCACAATGTAATAGATGTTTTCTAGTCAGACAGAAAGGAATGGTCCCTTCCCCAAGAGCTCATAAATGAAGACAGACAGACTTGTAGACAGAGAATAGGGGAAATGGGGAAAAATAGATGCTTATTCTATAATGAAGTTATCTCTTTACCTAAAACCGTGCACAATATATGGGAGTAACTAATAACACTTGTGTATGTTCAGAGCCCTGTGTACTCTGCAGTTTCTTGGCCATCTAATTTACACCAGAATCCAGTCCTTGCCGTAAAATTGCACTACACGATCAAAACTTTAAGCTTAAAGAGTTAAGTTCACAAAGGGACCTACGCACATAACTGCCACTTCAGGCATCTAAATACCCAGATGCCACTGGTATTCATAGAACCCCTTCTCAGCTGCTGTTGAACCCTGTAAAGCACCTAAACTGCCTCAGCACTTAAGTTTTTGCAGTACAAGTTCCCTAGGCACCTATGCTTCTGTCTTTGACATGTGCACTGCTGCCTCACTTTAGACATCAGGATGCCTAAACCCCAGGGCAATTCACAAACTGGGGTAAGGTAGGCACTCCTCACCTTTGTGGTTCTGATCCAGTAAGCATGCTCTGAGCATACCTACCTCCATGTGAAATGGGGGTGGGGAGAACAACCTCCCTCACAACTTTTAGCCCAGTAGGTAGGGTACTAACCCAGGGTGTGGGAGACACCCACTTCAAGTCACCCCTCTGCCTCATGAGGAGAAGGGATCTGAACAGGGCTCTATCACATCTGAGGTGAGCATGCTAACCACTGGGCTATGGAGTATTCTGATGTGAGGCTCCTTTAATCTCTCTTGTTGAAGCTGTTCCATTATGGATTAACTAATGAGAGAGAGAGAGAAAATACGCACACGAGGCTGATTCTATAGCCTGGTGGTTAGAACACTCACCCTGCATGTGTGTGACTGAGGTTCCACTCCTCTAGCTCCAGTGAGGCTTTAACTATTTATCCACAATGGAACAGTTTCAACAGGAGAGATTGAGGGAGACCACATCAGAACATGCCATAGACCAGTGGTTAAGGCAGTCACCTAAGACGTAACAGATCCCTGTTCAGATCCCTTTTTCTCATCAGGTGGAGGGGGGACTTGAACTGGGGCGGGGGGAAGGATCTCCCACATCCTGGGTAAGTTCTCTAACAACTGAGCTAAAAGTTATGATGAAGATGGTCCTCCTCCTCTGCTTCTTGCAAGAAACACCTTAGGCACTGAACTCTAAGAGAGGGTGCACAGCTAAGAATCCAAAGCAGACATAAGGGCTGAGAGAGGGGTGGGGTTTAGGACACACCCCTCTTCTTGGTTTCTCACAATGACAACCTTAGGTTGGGAGCTGCCTAGTGTGTTAGGCTTTTGTGAATCCCATTCTTAAGTGCTTGTCTCCTTCCATTCATTGTATTGGAAGCCTGAGCGCTTAACTCAGGCTTTGTGAATGCCAGTGATTTTCTAGGTGTCTAAGTCCCTTTGTGAATCTAGCCCAGGGGTTCTCAAACTGGGGGTCAGGACCCCTCAGGGGGTCATGAGGTTATTATATGGGGGGGGTCATGAACTGTCAGCTTGCACCCCAAACCCCGCTTTGCATCCAGCATTTATAATGGTGTTAAATATATTAAAAAGTATTTTTAATTTATAAGGGGGGTTGCACTCAGAGGCTTGCTATGTGAAAGAGGTCACCAGTACAAAAGTCTGAGAACCACTGATCTAGCCTAAAGTCTCTAAACATGATGGTTGCAAAGATAACCTTAAAAATGTGAACTGAGTTTACACCAATGCAGTTATGTCTGCTCAAGTCTGCAGATAACATGAAACATGAGTTCTGAGAAGCCTGGCGTGCCCCATCCATCTGGGGGATTTCAGAGTAGCAGCCGTGTTAGTCTGTATCCGCAAAAAGAACAGGAGTACTTGTGGCACCTTGGAGACTAACAAATTTATTAGAGCATAAGCTTTCGTGGGCTACAACCCACTTCTTCGGATGCATATAGAGTGAAACGTATATTGAGGAGATATATATACACACATACAGAGAGCATGAGTTACTTCTGAAACCTAATGCTGTCAATGTGAATGTCAACATTGTTAACTATTTCTCAGCTGATCACTACTATATTGGGCACTTTCATATTTACCTCAATAAATATCTCACTTTTAAAATTTAAATTAAAGCCGTTGCAGAATGTCCAGTCTCTTGCATTGGAATGTGAGAGAATTGAGCTGCCTTGCTGCAGAATTCAAGTGAAGCTTGCTGCAGGGCATATAGGGTCTTGGTTATGCTATTGTTACAAGCAAAAATGTCTCTCTGGTACCTTCAAAAGAGAGGAAGTGCAGGAGTTTATAATTTTGAGTATTACTGATGCTTTATTATTAATAGACCAGCAGGGATTTTTCCAGACTTCCATGAGTCAGAAGAGCTCACATTAGTAAATCTTAGGTATTTATTTATTTATTTATTTATTTATACAATTATATGTTAGGTCTTATGGTCTTTTCAGCCGAGCAGGAGCCAAGATACTGGAAGTGTAAATATATTGATTGATTTTTAGAGGTCACAAATATCTCCTTTAGGGTCCGATTCATTCTGAGCCATGTGAATCTAGAGAGGAGTAACAAAATTACCAAAGATGATGTATACTGCTCCCTAGGATAAACTGTGTATTCATAACCAGAGTGAAACCTTGGCAGAGAGCAGTTAGAATTAGCTGGCACCATCAAGGCTGCTTTACTTTATGAACTACAAGGTTGTATGAGTTTTATACATTCGTTTATTTTGCTGATTCAAGGCCCAATCCTACTCCCAGCAAAACTGACAAAACTCCTATTGATTTAATTGGTGCAGATACTATAAGAGCCTGATTCTGGGACGTGGGGGATGAAGCTGTGTGCCTCCAGTACAATTAAATGCTGAGCACTGTGGTCTCTCACTGACGTCAATGGGAGTGCAAGGCACTAGCACCCAATGTAAGGAGTGTGTATTCCATGCAGGATCAGCTCCATCATGGACAAAAAAAATTGGTTCCATCCTCAGCTGTGCCCAATAAGTACTGGGAGCAGTTGAGGGGTGGGGGAGCTGTAAATAAATAGCTATTTGTAGCTCTCTGAACTTGGAGCCAATCCTTCATTAATCAATCTCTAGCATAGTTTAAAACAGCCTCAGTTCTGCTGTAAACTACAGTAGCTGGCAATGACCCCAATTGGGCTGGGACCTAGGCTGAGGATCACCAGAGATTCTCCAGCCATGCTCCCAACTGGCCCACTAAGGCTTGGGTTGGCATGAGAGCCATCTGTGTGGCAGAATCTTTAGACAAGCTGTTGGTAGAGACCTTTGAAAAAAGAAGAAATTTCTGTCTTCCTCTTTAAGGGATGACAAAGGGGATTCAAATAGTTCAGTGGAAGTCACATTTCTTTTCTCTCATATGGCGACACCAGGGCCAATGGAAGCTCCAACACAGAGGGAGGTGTGGGAACAAGATTTCAGGGGAGGAAAATTCCACCAGAAGCCTGGACAATCTTTCTCTGGTTAACAACAAACCCTCAGCCTGACAATCTTGGAGAGGCTGAGGACCCCTGTAACTGTAGGGCATCTATTTAATTTCCTTACAAATCAGAAGAACTTCATCAAAAACAAATGGATATTTAGGTTAATAAAGAGCAGGAATTTGATTACACAGGAAAAGTTCATTCATTCAAGGACTACGACGGACCTGCAGAAAATGGTGAGGATGTATAAACATCCTCCAGCACCTACTTTCCTTAGAAAAGATATAACAGGTTTCCCCAACAGGGGAAGCTACTTGGAGTTTATTTCATCATTTTTTTTAACCATACAGAAGAGATATAGAGAGATCAGTGCTGTGCTGGACCCCAATGCCCTCCACAATGGTACCAGCTACAGATTGTTCCAAATGGGGACTCCTCCATGCTGGTGAGTAGCTACCAAGGGGATTTACTCACCTTAATGGATCTCAGAGGCATAGCTATCCTTTCCAGTCAGTGAGACACATAGATTCCTAAGGGCTGCCCATGGTCACTCACATTATCAGCTCAAGGTGCTTCCATTTGACCTCTCAACTGCATGGGTACTTTTCAAGATTTAGAAACTGTCATTGCCAACCTTCTCTTCAGGAGATCACACATCCACCAACTCACTCTCTTCCTCCATTGCCATCACAACTGACCTTCTCTCTCAGGTTCCAAACAACCACAAAGATCCAGGAAGTTTGTACATAGCAGCATGGCTGCTGAAAGGAGCAGAATAAAAATAAATGGTTAATCCATTGAGATCATTGACATCTTATTGGTCTCCAGAAAATGTTCTATATCATGGATCTATACAACCACTTGGGACAAATGTATAGCATGGTATGGAAAAAGAAATTTGGACCACCTGGTGACCCATATTCTGTCAATTCTTCAGGTTCCTTGAGATATTTTATCCATGGGTTTGGCAGCCAGCAGTGTCAGCCCTAAGACCTTTGCTGCTAAATAATTTTGTTTCAGATTTTGTATTATATAAAGTGCAAGAAAAATATTTTTATCTGCATACAAATATAGATAGAGACTTGTATGAACTAGTGTGCGGATGTTAATGATACTTAAGGGAAAATTATCTCCAACTAATGCATCCAAACCAAGATTTTCAGAAGTGAGTAACGACTTTGGGTGCTTTAATTTTTGGGTGTCCAACTTGAGACCTATTTTTGGGAAGGTGGGTCCCCAGAGCCTTCTGATGCCCCTTTAATATGACTCAAGATGGGCCCCCAAAATCACAAGTCACTTTCGAAAATCTTAGCCAGGTCAATTTTTAGAACATTTATATATTCGGGGAAAAATTAGAAAGATACAGATAGTTGCTTGCTTGGACTAAACATTCTCAGCAGGAAGACAGTTGTTTTAATTTTTTGCCTTTGACTGTTTTGTCCTGTAATCCCATCATTATTATAATGGAATTGTGTACAGATTTTATTTGTCTTCTTGATTATGGAAGTTGATTCAGGAGAATCTCCTACTCATTGCTCTTCATTGTATCACAATAAATGTTTCTGTGTGTTCTTTAAAAAAAAAAGAAAAGGATTGCAAACTATCATTATCCCCCCAGGAACATTGCCTTGGGATTAGGTATGTCAAGCGATTAAAAAAATTAATTGTGACTAATCTTGCGATTAAAAAAATAATCGGCTGTTAAACAATAATAGAATACCATTTATTTAAATATTTTGGGATGTTTTCTACATTTTCAAATATATTGATTTCAATTAAACACAGAATACAAAGTGTACAGTGCTCACTTTATATTTATATTTGATTACAAATATTTGCACTGTAAAAACAAAATAAATATTATTTTTCAAATCACCTAATACAAGTATTGTAGTGCAATCTCTTTATCATGAAAGTTGAACTTAAAAATGTAGAATTATGTACAAAAAACCCTCTGCATTCAAAAATAAAACAATGTAAAACTTTAGAGTCTACAAGTCCAATCAGTCCTACTTCTTGTTCAGGCAATCACTCAGACAAACAAGTTTGTTTACATTTGCAGAAAATAATGTTCATGTTTCTTGTTTACAATGTCACCTGAACGTGAGAACAGGTGTTTGCATGGCATTGTTGTAGCTGGTGTTGCAAGATATTTACATGCCAGATGCGCTAAGGATTCATATGTCCCTTCATGCTTCAACCACCATTCCAGAGGACATGCGTCTATGCTGATGATGGGTTCTGCTCGATAATGATTCATGACCGACGTGTGTTCATTTCCATCGTCTGAGTCAGATGCCACCAGCAGAAGGTTGATTTTCTTTTTTGGTGGTTTTGGTTCTGTAGTTTCCACATCAGAGTGTTGCTCTTTTGAGACTTCTAAAAGCATGCTCCACACCTCATCCCTCTCAGATTTTGGAAGGCACTTCAGATTCTTAAATCTTGGGTCGAGTGCTGTAGCTATCTTTAGAAATTTCACATTGGTATCTTCTTTACATTTTGTCAAATTTGCAGTGAAAGTGTTCTTAAAACGAACAACATGTGCTGGGTCATCATCCGAGACTGCTATAACATGAAATGTATGGCAGAATGCGGGTAAAACAGGGCAGGAGACATACAATTCTCCCCCCAAAGAGTTCAGTCACAAATTTAATTAATGCATTATTTTTTTAATGAACGTCATCAGCATGGAAGCATGTCCTCTGGAATGATGGCCAAAGCATGAAGAGGCATATGAATCTTTAGCGCATCTGGCGCGTAAATATCTTGCAACACCAGCTACAACAGTGCCATGTGAATGCCTGTTCTCACTTTCAGGTGACATTGTAACTAAGAACTTGGCCACATTATCTCCCATAAAAGTAAACAAACTTGTTTCTCTTAGCAATTGGCTGAACAAGAAGTAGGACTGAGTGGACTTATAGGCTCTAAAGTTTTACATTGTTTGTTTTTGAGTGCACTTTCATGATAAAGAGATTGCACTACAATAGTTGTATGAGGTGAATTGAAAAATACAATTTCTTTTGTTTATCATTTTTACAGTGCAAATATTTGTAATAAAATAATATAAAGTGAGCACTGTACACTTTATATTCTATGTTGTAATTGAAATCGATATATTTTAAAATGTAGAAAACATCAAAAATATTCTATTGTTTATCAGTGCGATTAATCACAATTAATTTTTTTAATCGCGATTAATTTTTTTGAGTTGATCGCATGAGTTAACTGCATTTAATCGACAGCCTTACTTGGGATACATTGGTTAAATGGTAAATGAGAGTAAAAGGGAGTGTTTTAATTAAAATGAAACAACATGGTTTGACTTATTTGTTCTCTATGAGAAGTTACATGAGGATGATGAAAAATAATATTGCATCTGAATAGATCGAAAGAATGCAAAGGTCTGTGTAGAAAATGCAGGGCCTGGTGCATTGAATTATTAAAGTTAACTATTCAGATGTTGGGCAAATTTAAGGCAACTTTGTGTGTATATATTTTCTGTTGCAGTAGTCTGTGTGGATGTGGTTGGAGATGCACCCCATTTTCAATCTAAAACAAGAGTTTGCATCCCTTTAGGCAGAACAAACGTGGGGCCTTGTGAAGGGTGTACAAAGCTGTTCTTAGAGCTCTCTACGTTGCTCTCTAGAGTGAGCACTCTGTAAGTGCCTTTCACAGTGTAAAAGCTGTTTTCCAAGAGAAGAGAGGGTTTAAATGGGTGACCCACATTGTCTATAACCGTACAACACATTGGTAGTGAAGAGCACATTGTATTGTTGTTACCCTATACTGAAACTTCATGCACCATGTAATGCTGGAGAGGTTGAAACTAGAACACTTTGTATGCTACAAATTGTTTCACAATGTGACTGAGTGGTACTGGTAATAGGAATAGACATGAATGTGTCACCTGCTCCTCTTTTATCCTTGTCATTTCCTGTGTTCCTAAGAAAACCAGTATTTTCTTTAAAGAAAAAGTTTGTTCCTTTCCTAGCAATTTCTCTTCTCATCATATTCTCTACTTGTGGTCACTTTTCATCTGCTGATTGAACTAGAAGCATCTAGAGCTGTGTCTCTGGTAGGTTAGTGGAGAAGGAGACCTGCCCACTAAACTCCTGCCATAAAGAGTTCTTCCAAGGATTACCAAAACTAACAATAACAAAATGGTTAACTTTGTCATCAGCTAACTTTTATTTGTACCTGTGAACACACTTGGATCACGTTAGACCAGTGCTCTGACCTGTGTTGGTTTCTAATAAAAGCTTCGGGGGTGGATTTAAGGTGTTGATTTTAACCTATAAAGCCCTAGATAATTAGAGGCAGTTACGGAAAGGATCTCCTCTCTCTCCTTGTGATATACTACCGCACTTGAGATCAGCAAAGGTGCTGGGGCTGCCTCAATAGAAATGAGAAGGAGCTGCTGGCAGGGTGTTCTCTGGGAGGGGCCTTTGTTCCCATCCCTGTCTGTCAGAGCCCAGCACCCTTGGGCATGCTGCAAAAATCATCTTTCCCCCCCTATATGTTAAGGTTGGTGAAGAAGGTGTGGGATGAGATGGATATTCTTATGGACAGTCCTTTAGTTTGTTTATGTTGTGAACTTTTAATTTATGCGATAGACATCCAGAGCCTATGGGTGCCTATGTGGTGTATTTTAAAATATTTGAATAAATAAATAAGAATATTCTCTGCTTTATATGCTTCTCTAATGCAGTTGTGAATCCAAATAGAAATGTCGCCTGTGTGTTCTATCTTCTCTCTGTTCCATATTCAGAAGGTCACAAATTGGGAATTAGATTTCCTGAACTGCTGTGTTCTGTAGAGATATATTTTTCAGAGCCCTTCGAACACCCAGATCTTGCAAGATCTTTTTTTACCTTTGTTGTTGAATGGCATAGAAAGAAGGTAGGACATTGGACTCCTCTTGAGGATGAATTCCTCCAGGATTCCTAGTGCCACTTTGTCTTTGTGTATAGCAGTTACATGGAAAGAGTTCTGAGGTCTGATATTCTGAATACAGGAGTGATTGCTACCAGGCAAGATATATTAAGAGTTGTTAAATATAGGGAAATAACTGATCAGAATGGTCCACTACGAAAGCCCTGTAGTGTAGTGGTGATCACGTTCACTTAACACACGCAACGTCACCGGTTCGAAACTGGGTGGAAACAGGTTACTGTTCCTTTTTCGGGGGGGGAAGGATAGCTCAGTGGTTTGAGCATTGGCCTGCTAAACCCAGGGTTGTGAGTTCAATCCTTGTGGGGGCCACTTAGGGAACTGGGGTAAAAATCTGCCTGGGGATTGGTCCTGCTTTGAGCAGGGGGTTGGACTAGATGACCTCCTGAGGTCTCTTCCAACCCTAATCTTCTATGATTCTATGACATGGTTGTGAAGTGAGAGATTCTAAAATCAAAATTGAGACTTCATGTTGGGCACTTGAAAACCTTGGGCCTGATTCTCTGTTGCCCTTCATCTCATGTAGTCACCCAGTTCAAGACACTACCAGACACTACTAGATGAGAATGGTAGGATTTTACACCAACTGCGCAGTAACATGACTGTATGAAGTGAAGGGCAATGGAGAATCAGGTCCAATAGGTCTGAGCATCTCCACTTCCCTGAGGAAATGTGATACATATGGGTAGTCTGTTAGTGATAATGCTCAAACCTCAAAATATTCAGAGGTTATTTAGATAAGCATGCTCATCCAGCACATGTCTGAACATTTTTCAGTTGAGAAAATGAAGGCCAGAAATGCCCAAAGATGAATTTTTCCCATGAAGTTTTCAACAAGTCTGGTTTCAAAATCAGGAAATGCAGAGAAGCACATATATTTAAATAAACAGTACTGAACTTTTCCTAACCTCACTAAAGATTTGGGTGAAGTTGATTTTTTTTTGAGAGAGAGACAATTTAGGTCATTTCCTCTTTTATCAGAATGCATATGTTTTCATCCTTAAATGCAAGAAAGTCTTATTTTGCAAACTCTTTTCTATAGAGCTGAGTGCTTTCTTCAGCACCATGAATGTTTTCTTTTCTTTTCTTAAGCAACTTTCTTCAATTGTCCATGTGACTTGCTCAAGATGTAAATGCTATATTTATGATTCTACTTCTGTTTGGTTTTGATTCCAGATGTTGGGACTATGTTTGTACTTTGGTGAGTTTCCTTAAGTGGGTTACTCTGGCCCTATGCCAACCCTCATTGAACTCAATAGAAAGACTCACACTGATTGCAAGCTTTTTGGGGTAGATATTATTTTTTTGTTCTAAGAACATAAGAACAGCCATAGTGGGTCAGACCAATGGTCCGTCTAGCCCAGTATCCTGTCCTCCCGCAGAAGACAGTGAGAGATGCTTCCGAGGGAATGAACAGAACAGGGCAATTATCGAGTGATCCATCGCCTGCCCTCCAGACCCAGCTTCTGATGTTTACCCCCATGTAAACCAAATGGAAGTTAAATTGACATTTGACACCTTTATTCTGAAATGAGAATGTTCTCATACAGACTTGCACTGAAGTAACAAAAGGTGTGAATTAAAATGGATTTAATTATTTTGGTACTAGTTTGTGTATAGACCAGTCCTCAAGTTACTGGCTGAACTGGCATCACTGGGAGAAAAGCAAAGTTTGTGGTTAGACATTTAATATTTCCTTAAATGGCATTTCATTTAATATTGAGTATAAAAATTCTCAATAAAGAAGATATTAGAACGGAGAGTGAAAACCCTTGGATTTATTGGACCAGATGCTAGAGCTATGCTGATTTACACTAACCAGAGATCTAACCATTGTGGTTTTAAATTCCAGGTCTCTCCCCCCCCCATTTAACTGCACTGATCCTAATGAAGCCATTAGGGATTTTCTGTAGATGGATGCAGTACATACTGTAACAATTGTGCACTCACAGTATGCCCTCTAAGGTACTAAATACTGTAAAATCCTGCTACACTTTGTTGTTTGTATCCTGTCATTGGGGTTCCCACTAAAGTTTTGGGGACATAATCCCATTCAGATTAAAAATGTTCCCTTTTTACCTCTGTGAAATAGGCCTAATTGGGACTAATTGTCCCTTAATCATTGACAGCTTCTTTGCCCTGTTTACTCTCAGAACAGCATTTAGGGGTTCTTTCTCCCTCTGAAATTTTACCAGCTTTACAGAATGTACCTGATGGGAGGAGGGAGAGTATTTTGACAAAATGGTTCATTTTCACCATAAAAGATGATGAAAACTCTCTCCTTGTCATGAATTCATCAGCACACGCTTTTTGATATGTGCATTTGTGGGTTGGGATGAAGTTTTTAAAACAGCACACTGAACTCTTCTGAAAACCATGAGCACTCTCCTACCCTGGCCCTTGTACAACAAGGAGAAGAGAAGATGCAGTGATTGGTGATTCTAATATGGACAGATTTTAATTTTATAGGGACTGTGGCCTTGTGGCACAGTCTAGTGGAAACCCCAAATCATTATGAAATTACTTGGCATTCTCAGGACAAATTCTAATCACAGTGATTTCATTAGATCTTATGCACAATTATTCCTTAGGAAACACATATGACTTCTGCATACTGCAAAGTAAATACACCTCTACCCCGATATAACGCGACCCGATATAACACGAATTCGGCTATAACGCGGTAAAGCAGTGCTCCGGGGGGCGGGGCAGGGCTGCGCACTCCGGTGGATCAAAGCAAGTTCGATATAACGCGGTTTCACCTATAACACGGTAAGATTTTTTGGCTCCCAAGGACAGCGTTATATCGAGGTAGAGGTGTACATCCTACTGATTTAATTGAGTCTTTGTTAAATATGCCAACAAATACACACTTTTTAAAACCTATTGTATTTTGATTTCTTCTGTTTCGTTTTTGCCATTTGGTTGAATGATCAGTCCCTTTCTCAAGTGCCCTTCAGTGCAAATGCTTCTTTTCTTGTTGGTTAAGAGCCTGCCCAAAGCCCACTGAAGGCAGTGGGAGTTTTCCCATTGACCATAAGTCCTTAGCTCCTTACAGTCTACATTTGTGGTTGAGCCATTTAGCTGTTCAAGAGGTTTCCTTGCAATGTCTGAATTGGTCAAAAAGAAGCATCTTAATTATCTTTGTCCTTACGTACTGTCCAGTGGCGCCCGCAGCGGTATACATGTTACACTTGGTGCATACCATTGGCAGTAGTGCGGAGGAGCAGTACTGGCTGCCCCCCTACCCATTCAAGTTTGGCCCCACTGGCCCTCTGTGGCAGGGGGAGGGTCCCAGAGCTCAGGCTCCAGCCCAAGCCCAAATGTCTACACCACAATTGTATAGCCCCGCTGCCCGAGCCCTACCAGCCTAAATCAGTAGATACGGGCCAGCCACGCATGTTTTATTGCAGAGTAGACATACACATTACCCTATTTCTGCAGTTCTCCAGTCTTGCCTCTTCTCTGAGTTTAAACTGGGAATCTAGTTTGGTGGGGCTAATTTATTTAATTATCCATTTTAATTATTCCTTGAATGGTCATCCCTGCAGTGCCTTGGTGTTAATGACATTAAGAAATATTCACATAGTTGTCCATAGTAGTCTTTACTCTTTGGTTCTTCTAAGCTTAGGAAATTTTCTTTCTTTCTTTCTGTCTTTCTTTCCATTTAAGGAATCTCAAAGGATTCATTCAAAGATGGATTGACTTCAGTGGTGTTATTCCAGATTTTTTTCTAGTGTAACTGAGAGCAGAGTCTTGCTGTAACAGTATATTGAATGGAAAAAAGTCAATTTTTCTTTGGTACTGGATTGTAACTTAGAATGAACTACAGGAGTACTATCAACTTACTTTTTGAAGCCTGAAGTATCTTCTCTAACAGGATATATCAACTTAAAATTTCACTTCTGTATGATTTTTTTAAAACCACTTACTATCGTTACAAGTAATATATATGATGATTATAAATGACAGAGATTAGAGGAAACATATGTTTCCAGTTTGTTTACTTTGTGCATTTGACACCACTTTGTGTGCAGTCCCTTTCACTGTTACCCCTGTATAATCAGTCAGTTTATCCTGTTGTTTTTGTGGGTATTTCACGCAACAACAAACAAAAACATTTTAAATATGGGAAAATGTGATTCTAAAACCACAAAAATTATCAGGGGTTCACAGCAGCAAGTGCTATACCTGAAACTACCTTTAATTCAGTTTTGAACTTGACTACCTTTTAAATCAATAATGTTCCTGTAAAGGATTAATATTCTCTCTCTCTCTGTCTCTCTCTCAAGACACACATCCTGGAGTACTTAAAATTTATACTTTTAGCTTTACTGAATAATGTTGATGTCAGGTCAGTGCAATGAGAACTAACAGCCCCTCTGTACAATGCAAGGATGAACAAAGGTG
Source organism: Terrapene triunguis (assembly GCF_002925995.2). NCBI lineage: Eukaryota > Metazoa > Chordata > Testudines > Emydidae > Terrapene > Terrapene triunguis. The sequence continues at coordinate 3,951,994 of NW_020664382.1, forward strand.
CAGGAAAATGAAAAGGGGCCAAAACTTGCAGAAATGGAAGAAGTGGAAACTTTGTGTCATGATTAATGGCCTGAAAATCAAAAAGAAATCTTACAAAAAGTAGAGATATGGACAGATTTCTAAGGATGAGTACAAAAGAACTGAAAAAGCATGTAGGGACAAAATTAGAAAGGCTAATCCATGAAATGAATTACACATAGCAAGGGATATAAAAAGCAATAAGAAGAGGTTCTATAAATATATTAGGAGCAAGAAAGAGATGAAAGAAAGTATAGGTCCACAACTTAGAGGGGACGTTGTGACTTAGTTGTGACCAGATGATTAACACAATTCGTATTAGCAAGGGGAAGAAACACAAGTAACAGGGAAAAAACAGTTTAAAGAATATTTAGATAAGTTAGATGTATTTAAGTCAGCAGAGCCTGATGAAATTCACCCTAGGGTACTTAAGGAACTGGCTGATGTAATGTTGGAACAATTAGTGATAATCTTTGAGAACTCATGGAGGATGGGTGACATCCCAGAGGACTGGAGAAGGGCAAACGTAGTACCTATCTTTAAGAAGGAGAACAAATAGGAGCCAGGAAATTATAGACCAATCAGCCTAACTTTGATACCTGGAAAGATACTGGAGGAAATGATTAAACAATCAATTTGTAAGAACATAGAGGATAAAAGGATTATAAGAAATAGCCAGCATGGATTTGTCAAGAACATGTCATGCCAAACCAACCTAATTTCCTTCTTTGACAGTGTTATTGGCCTAGTGGATTCGGGGGAAGCAGTAGATGTGATATATCTTGATTTTAGTAAGGCTTTTGACACAGTCCCACATCACATTCTGATAAGGAAACTAGGGAAATGTGGTCTAGATGAAATTACTATAAAGTGGGTGCACAACTAGTTGAAACACTGCACTGAAAGATAGTTATCCATGATTTACTGTCAAACTGGGTGGACATATCTAGTGGGGACCCATAGGGGTCTTTCCCAGGTCCCATACTATTCAATATTTTCATTAATGACTTGGATAATGGAGTGGTGAGTGTGATACAGCACGGCCAGAGGGCAGCAGGAGAGTGATAGATGGGAGATACATAAGCCCCAGGATGATCAGAGCCTTATTCCCTGGGGACTGAGGAGAGGTTACTACAGGTTAATTAGAGCACCTGGAGCCAATTAAGGCCCTGCCAAAGACCTAATAAAAAACCCTGTTTCAGTCAGAGAGGGAAGGAGAGCTGACTGTAGTTTGGAGGAGCACTGTTGTTAACCAGAAGATCAGAGTACCAGGGGAAGGGAAACCCTGCTCAAGCAGAGCAGAGGGATTCCCCAGACACAGAGGACTGAGAGAAACCCTGCCCAAGGGGGTAGAGGGCAGAAAGCCCATGAAGATGAAGGAGCTGGGACCCAGAGTAGAGGACAGGCCCGGGTCCCTTCCCCTTCTCTCTCCCACGAGGGCACTATCGGAGCCCTTGATGCCCAAGAATAGGGGCAAGAGGTTGTGCCCTGACCCATCACATGAAGAGAAAGTGCAGGACCCACAATAATAGCGCTGGCCATTTGCCACAGGAATATGCTTATAAAATTTGTAGATGACACCAAAGTGGTAGGAGTTGCAAGCACTTTGGAGGACAGGATTAGAATTCAAAATGATACATTTTAATAAATTGAAGAATTGGTCTGAAATCAACAAGATGAAACTCAGTTAAGAAAAGTGCAAAGTACTACACTTATGAAGGAAAAATCAAATTCAGAAATACAAATTGGGGAATAACTGGCTAGGCAGTAGTACTGTTGGAAAGGATGTGGGGATTAGAATGGCTCACAAAATGAATATAAGCCAGCAACGTGATGGAGTTATGAAAATGGGTTATATCTTTCTGGAGTGTATTAACAAGAGTGTTGTATATTTGACATAGGAGGTAATTGTTCTGCTCTACTCAGCACTGATAAGGCCTCAGCTGGAGTACTGTGTCCAGTTCAGAAAGAAGTGGACAAATTGGAGACAGTCCAAAAAGAGCTGGCTGAGGACCTTACTGGACTGGAAGAAAGTTAATGTTGTACCAATTTTTTAAAACGGTAAATGGAACGAGCCAGGTAATTATAGGCCTGTCAGCCTGACAGTGATCCTGGGCAAGATAATGGAGTGGCTGATACGGGAATCAATTAATAAAGAACTAAAGGAGGATAATATAATTAATGCAAATCAACATGGGATTATAGAAAATAGATACTGTCAAACTAACTTGATATTTTTGTGATGAGATTACAAATGTGGTTGATAAAGGTAATAGGGATGATGTAATATACTTAGACTTCTGTAAGGCATTTGACCTAGTATTGCACAACATTTTGATTAAAAAAAATAGACCAATATAAAATTAACATGGCACACATCAAATGGATTAAAAACTGGCTAACTGATAGGTCTCAAAATGTAACTGTAAATGGGGAATCATCACCGAGCGGGTCTTTATCCACTGGAGTCCCACAGGCATTGTTTTTTGGCCCTATGCTATTTAACATTTTTATCAATGACCAAGAGGAAAATATAAAATCATCAGTAATACATTTTGCAAATGACACCAAAATTGGGGGAGTGGTAAATAATTAAGAGAACAGGTCCCTGATTCAGAGCCATCTGGATCACTTTGTAAGCTGGGTGAAAGCAACCAATATGCGTTTTGATACAGCTAAATGCATGAGTATATATCTAGGAACAAATGGGGTTCTATCCTGGGAAGCAGTGACTCTGAAAAAGATTTGGAGTTCGTGGTGAGTAATCAGCTGAACATGAGCTCTCAGTGTGACACTGTGGCTAAAAGAGCTAAAGTGATTCTGGGATGCATAAAGAGAGGAATCTTGAGTAGGAGTAGAGGGGTTATTTTGCCTCTGTATTTGGCACTGATGCAGCTGCTGCTGAATACTGTGCCCAGTTCTGGTGCCCACCATTCAAGAAGGATGTTGGAAAATTGGAAACGATTCAGAGAAGAGCCATGAGAATGATTAAAGGATGAGAAAACGTGCCTTATAATAATGGACTCAAGGAGCTCACTCTGTTTAGTTTAACAAAGAGAAGATTAAGGGTTAACTTGATTACAGTCTATTAGAACCTACATGGGAACAAATATTTAATAATGGGCTCTTCAAACTAGCAGAGAAAGATATAACACAATCCAAGAGCTGGATGTTGAAGCTAGACAAATTAAGATTGTAAACAAGGGTGTACATTTTTAACAATGAGAGTAATTAACCATTAGTGATGGATTCTCCATCACTGACAATTTTTCAGTCACGATTAGATGTTTTTTGAAAAGCTATGCTCTATGAATTATTTTGGGAAAAGTCTATGGCCTGTGTTATACAGGAGGTCAGACTAGATCAGTGGTGGGCAACCTGCGGCCAACGGGCTGCATGCAGCCCATCAGGGTAATCCGCTGGCGGGCCATGAGACAGTTTGTTTACATTGACCGTCCGCAGGCATGGCCACCCGCAGCTCCCAGTGGCTGCAGTTCACCGTTCCTGCCCAGTGGGAGGTGTGGGAAGCGTCGCAGGCCACAGGGAGCTGTGGGCGGCTGTGCCCGTGGATGGTCAATATAAACAAACTGTCTCGCAGCCAGCCAGTGGATTACTCTGCCAGGCCACGTGCGGCCCGTGGGCCGCAGGTTGCCCACCACTGGACTAGATGATCATAATGGTCCCTTCTGGCCTTAGAATCTATTTATCTATGAGTCTAAAGGAGAGCAACAGAAAGTGATAAAAGGTTTAGAAACCCTTACCTATGAGGAAAAGTTTAAAAAACTAAGTATGTTTAGTCTTGAGAAAAGCAGACTGAGGGGCAACCTGCTAAGTCTTCAAATATGTTATATAAAGGATGGTGATCAATTGTTCTCCATGTTCACTCAAGGTAGGCCAAGAAGTACCATATATACTCGTTCATTAGCCCATTCGTTTATAAGCCGACCCCCCAAGATGGTTAGGTAAAAATAGCAAAAACTGTATGGCCCGTTCATAAGCCGACCCTATATTTCAGGGATTGGCAAACTTTGGCTCCCGGCCCGTTAGGGTAAGCCTCTAGCGGACCTGGAAGTTTTGTTTACCTGGAGCGTTCACAGGCACGGAGCCCCTCAGCTCCCAGTGGCTGCGGTTTGGCGTTCCTAGCCAATGGGAGCTGTGGGAAGTGGCGCGCCACTTCCCGCAGCTCCCATTGGCTGGGAACGGTGAACCGCGGCCACAGGGAGGTGAGGGGCTCCGTGCCTGCAGACGCTCCAGCTCCAGGTAAACAAAACGACAATGTATTAGATATTCAATTCAATGATTCCATAGAGTTTAAAATCATCAAATTTTGGTGTAGACCCGTTTATAAGCCGATCCCCACTCTTTGATGCATCACCTTTTTACCAAAAATATTCGGCTTATGAACGAGTATATACGGTAATTAACTTAATTTTCTGCAAAAACTCTCTAACTGTAAGGTAGTTAAGCCCTGGAATAGGTTACCAAGGGAGGCTGTGGAATCCCCATCCTTAAAAGTTTTTAAGGAAAGGTTAGACAAATACCTGTCAAAGATGGTCTAGGTGTATTTGGTGCTGCCTCAGGGTACGTCTACACTTACTGGAGGGTCCGACGGCAGGCAATTGATGTTCTGGGATCGATCCCGGAAGTGCTCGCCGTCGACGCCGGTACTCCAGCTCGGCGAGAGGAGTACGCAGCATCGACGGGGGAGCCTTCCTGCCGCGTCTGGACCCGCGGTAAGTTCGGACTAAGGTACTTCGAATTCAGCTACGTTATTAACGTAGCTGAATTTGCGTACCTTAGTCCGAAGTGGGGGGGTAGTGTGGACCAGGCCTCAGCATGGAAGGATGGACAAGAAGATCTCCCTTTCAGTTCTACATTCCTATGATTCCTCTTTTCCTGAACAAATGGATGCTCCTCCATGTGAAGACTATCACTGAGGTAAGGCAGGGATGAGAGTGGTGGAGGATAGAGTTGGGAGCAGTCACCCCGTGCAGTATGTCCTCCTAGCAAATTGGTAGATTTCCTAGCAAAAATTTGCATGGAAGTTGTTGCAGTTTCATGCAATGTGGATTGGAGAGGGAGTGTGTGCTATCTGTTTGCACAGACATCCCATTGGTGAGGACTGAAAAAGTTTGTGTGTAAATCCTTGGGTGCTGCATAGTTTTAAGGCCTCCTTCTTCTCTTGTACAGCCACTAATAGCTACCCACCCTCCAAGAGACCATGTGGTGGCAACTCCATGAGTTCCTGCTCAGAAGTTCTGGAAATATTTTAAAGTAAATACTGGTGGGTGGTTCAGTATGAGTCATTGTAATGTTGAAAGTGAAGTTGATTGATCAGCAGCATTGACAGCCCTAATCTTTTATCTGGACAGCTAAATCATAGGTATTACAGTAGGTGTCTCCATTTGCTGCTTGATTACCAATTTTACAACATACTGATATGTTTAAAGAAGGAGGCCAAGGTTTAAAAAAAATGGGAGCTTTAAATAAGGCTTCTATGTGAATATTTAAGCACCTAAATAAGTGGCCTGATTTTCATGGGTGCTGAAAACTCAGCAGCTCCTTTTAACTTTAATGAAAACTGCTGACTGCTCAATATGTTTGAAAATCAGGCAATTTATTTAGTGCCTAAGGATTTATGAGCCTAACCTTAAGCACCTGTTTTCTAAAATCTTACCTGAAATATGGTATTTAAATCTTGACTGATAGCATTGTCCAAAACTCCTTTGTAGATGGAAGATAAAGTAGTGTGACTCCTTTGCTTTTTGTTGTGATTGTATTAATAAAATGGATGTTATAAATCTGATGAATTATTTTAATAAGTCAGAAAGGGGGCCAAATTCCTTCTTGGCATATGCCATAGCTGGGTCTGTTTCAATATGACTAAAATGTGTCGGGGTAAAATTTACAGAAGTGCCTAAATGACTTAGGAGCCTAAGTCTCTTGAAAGTCAAGGCATTTTTGAAAATGTTACCTTTAGTCTTTATTTCTAGGGCTTTATCAGATCCTGTCTTTGCCATCAGCTACTTTGTGCCCAAGATATATGCTAAGCAGGCTCTCTTCTCCACAAGAGGCAGTCTGAGTATAGTGCTAATCTCTATGTAACAGAGTCTTGAAATTTTACTCAGTCCCGCTGGCTGGCATTCATTTCTTAAAATCACTCCATCATTTCATGCTAGTGAACCCAATGCCCTCACTGGGGGGATTGGGGCCTGATCCAACCCCATGAAAGTTAGTGGAAAGATTTATATGGACTTTGAGAGTTGGGTGGGACCATAGCCGAGCTAATGTCAACCTGTTTTTTAGAAGTTGTCAGTTCAGTACACCAGTGGTCACTTAGAGCAGTCTCATCTGGATTAGATAAAGAACATAAGTACATAAGAAGAGCCATACTGGGTCAGGTCAATGATGATCTAGTCCAGTTTCCTGTCTTCTAACAGCAGCCAATACCAGAGCTTCAGGGGGAGTGTACAGAACAGGGCAATTTTGGAGAGTTCCACCCCTGTCTTCCCTTCCCAGCTTCTGGCAGTCAGAGGTTATGGGTTGTCCTGAGCATGGAGCTGCATCCCTGGCCATCTTGGCTAATAGCCATTGAAGGACCTATCCTCCATGAATGTAATGAGTGTAATGTACTTTTGGCTTTCACAACATCCACTGGCAATGAGTTCCACAGATTAATTGTGCATTGTGTGAAAAAGTACTTGTTCTTGTTTGTATTGAACCTGCTGCCTATTCATTTCATTGGGTGACCCTTAGTTTTTTTTTTTTGTATTGTGAGGGTAAATAACACTTCCTTATTCACCTTTTCCACACCGTTCATGATTTTATAGACCTCTATCATATCCCTCCTCAGTCGTCTCTTTTCTAAGCTGAACGACCCTAATCCTTTCTTGCTTGCTCTGTTTCCCTATTGAGCCTAGAGTTCATTATGCTTGAGACACCAGAGGCAAAGCTGTAGTGATTGTGAATAGTCTCCCTAGACATTCCAACTCTGTTGACAGTGTCTCTGTAGCTGACATACAGGCTATATGCTCAGTTTACCTCATTACTACTGAGTGTTGTAGAAGCTGGTTAAAATCAGCACAAAGGATTTGTGCAGCTGGATTTTGGAAAAAGCTCTGGGAGAGACTGCATAATTTTTGGACAAAATGTTCTCAGTTTTGGCTGACCACTGGGATGGGAGTGAGACCCTGGAGTGATAGAGAAGATTTTAGTTATCACCATTGCAAAAAAATGTGGGCAAAGTGTGTGCGTGGGGAGGAGGAGTTGGGGGAATATGCATCAGAATGGGGAAAGTATAGGAAGAAAAGTATTCATTTCATTCTGCAAAATATGGCTTGGTTTGGGGGTAAGACTGCAGCTATGTGGGAGAGGGGCCATAACACAAAGACCATTTTGTTTTTTCATTTGGAGATAGGCTAAAGCTACACAATTTTGGACCTGGGTCTACATCCAGATTTTGAACATCCCTAATTTTAGGGGTTCTGTTTCGGGGCCATCTATACATTAAATAAGAATTAATCATAATTTATCAGGGGAATAAATGTGGGATCTGTATCTTGAAGGAACAAAACAAAGGGAAACATTTATTATGTAAGCATTTAAATAGTCATTGCTCAAATCAAAAGATGGGGAAGGCAAGTACATCTGAAAAGGACTCCCAAGAGAGAGAGGTTTATTTATTGGACATGTGTTTGTCAGGGTTGAAGATCAAAGATGTGATTCTGCAGTTTGGGGAAAAATGTGTGTAGGGCACATGGAGTGGGAATATGGAGCAATATTAGATATATCACCTGAAACTGTCATCTCACTAGATCTTACAAGCTAAACAAAGTCAGGTCAGGCTAGTTCTTTGATGCAGGATCTTTAAGGATAAAACAAGGTTTTGCAGGAAGTGGTACTGGTGATCCATAGGGGAAAGATAGCCTGCTAGCCTCAGATTAAGGAGACCTATATTATCTTCTTTCCTCAGCCACAGACTTCCTATGTGATCTTGGTCAAGTCACTTAGTCTCTCTATGTCTCTGTTCCCTACTTCTGCTCCCTACTTCCCAGGGCTATTTGCAAAACAAATACATTAAGGATTATGAGATACTTAAATATCATGATATTTGAGTATCTCATAATCCTCAATGTATTTATGTACCTCAAACACTTAGCCATATAAGTGCCTAAAATAGGAGTTGTTGCTCTTTCCTTGGCGTTTGTATGGGTATAGTGTCCGGTGCTTGTGGAGGGGCCAAATTTCAGATAAGATATAAAACTTGCCCTCTTGTGGTTATTAAAGATTCCATGCCATTTTCACAAGTGATAGGGCTTTAATCTTGATGTCCTAGCTAAAATTACATTTTGGATAATTACTCTCTCTAAAATTGCCAGTGTAGTTTCAGTTAGCTATCTTCCTTCACTTCCTAGCCTAAACTGTTTTCTAGGGTTAGTATGGCCTGTTAAAACAGATGTTGTTTCTTTCCAGAGATGATTGTATTCAGAAGTGGGTGAAGTGATTCCTGTATAGGAAGTTAGGTTCCTATGCTGCACTATTGAAGCCAATGGTAGTTTTGCCATGCACTTTAATGTGAACAGGCTTGAGCCCTCTGTTGATCAAGTGCTTTTGGAAATCTAGCAGGATAAAAGGCACAGCAATAGTGTAATAAGACCATGAAATTTATCTTATTTATTTTAGAAATGTATATTGATACCCATCTGCGTGCCTTAGGTCAATAAAAACAGCCAATTAGAAATCAACTTAATATAAAAGGACACTCTGCTTGTTAACAAACCTTTCTCTCAGCCAACCTCCTCCTCCAAACTTCCAGAGCTGGGTGGAAAACAGTTTTCCCATCTTGTAAAAGTTTTGGAGATTTTAAATTTGTTTCCCCATCTCAAATCAAATATAATTTGAAAAGTCAAAATATTGGAATTTTTCACAAACGGATAATCAGAAACATTTTCATGTTCGGTCAATTGAAATGTTCATTTCAATTTTGACCTTTTTATTTTTTTAACTGGTTCATGTATACATTAACTATTTTTTTTTAAAAAAAAAAAGTTATTTTGAACTGGAAAACAAAACTTAGCATTTCAAAAATGTTGAAATGGGATGTTTGGATAATTGTGATACTTGTTGAAATGGACCCCTTTCTGTGAACAGTTTAGGCTGTGGTGAATTGGTATTTTCTTATGAAAAAAGCTTTAGTTGGAAAATTCCCGACCAGTTCTACAAGCTTCTTATTATCAGAAAGGTAAGCTGAAACCCTGGACCGATAAACTTAATTTATCCCATTGAGTCCTGCCCGTGAATGAAAACCACCCAACCTCTGAGTCCCAGAGGGATAACTATAGTCCTGGTTTTGCAAAAGCTTATGCACATGCTTTACACACTGTAGGTAGACCCATTCACTTCTATGAAACTTCACTCAGTGGCAAATTTAAGCATGTGTGTAAGTCTTTGCAGGGTTGGGGCATATGTAAGTTTTCTCACCCATGCATACCAGGGTGAGTTGAAAATGCCTTAAGTCTGAATTTCTTTATTAACTTAGTTTAAACAATAATCCATAGAATTTTTGTTATAGCACTTCTTTTTAACAATTCTATGTAATCTAAATGCCAAAGCTACAGAAATTCCACTTGTTTTTTCTTTACTTTTCTCCTAATGGGTGAGCAGACTCAGTACTCTGAGTACATTATTCTTGTATTTTGTTTCTAAATAGAATATTAGAGAAATCATTGACACTACTTTTGAGGAATAAAGAAGTAAACGATCAAGTATTAGGCCTAATGAGTTTCATATTAACTTGAAAGGAATTCCTGTACATTTCTAACCCAACCTTGCACCTTTTCTGGGTAGATGTGAAATAATGTGTTGTAAATTTTATGACGTGGTTTTCCATTCACTGCTAGGAAGTACATTTATACACACAAAAATCATTATTCTAAGGCTTTATTTAGAATTTACAGCTTCACAAGTGAAGGGTCCATGTGTCCATCCACTAACTGCTGCAGAATCCAGATGCTGAAAAAAAAAAAGTCTAAAATTATATATTCCGTCAGTGTTAGCTATTTATAGACATTCTTCAAATGCATTTGAAATAAAATGAAAACAAAGCTATGAAGGCCACAAATCAAAGTATTATTAAAGATGACTTATATCCTTCCAACATGCTTGGTTTAGCTAAAGGTGTACCATATTTCTATTTTTATAGTGTATTCAGATTTTTATTAATAAGGCTGGATTTAAATTGCAATGCAAATGCCAGTCTTTCTGATACATACTTTTCCAGAGCTTTTTGCAATAAAAGTCAACACTTATTGAAAGTCACTTTCCTCTCTAAATGTCTGATGTTTATACAGCTGTGGTTGTTTTTTTTTTTTTTAAATTCATACATTTGAAATGGAGGTGCCAAAAGTTAAAAACAGAAATTAAACCAATAGAAATAAGGGGTTTATGCCAAAGATAAATAACAAGGATGAAAAGCATAAAGGAATATAAGGGAAAATGGATCAGAAGAATTTCAAACCTACTAATGGACTGTGTTTTGTGTCATATATTTGTTCTGCATAAAAACAGCAATCAAAAATATCATTTTTATTTGATAAATATTTTAGAGAGGCATCACCATATGTATTTAATTTCTTTATATTAATACATTTGAAATAAAAAAATAAACATTGCCAGTCACTGATCAGACAGGCTGATATTGGTGACAGTATAACCCCAAACATTTAAGGTGGGATGTGATTTCACCAAAATTAGGAAGTGCTGGTCCCATATTCCATCAGTTCTCTAATTTACTAACTTCTGGAATAGATGTATTAGGAACATTTTTCAGGAGGTTGGATCATCCACTCCAGTGTGGGAAGGGAGTATGGAGGAAAAATCTCATTCTATTGGGGTTTAGGAGGGATTTGCTCCCACATTGATTAGGTCCCCCGGGCTGTGATCTGTAGGAGACCAGAGTGATCTGCATGGAGGCCACTGTGTTGGCTCTGGCCTCCTAGCAAACTCCTGGTCTCAGATGCCCTCAGAATCCCCAAGATGGGTGCGATAGGGCCCTCAGTGGCCAGGCAGCTTAATGGCTAGATCGTTGGTTAGGGAAACTGTACGGGGACCTGACCCCTCCTTTTCCCTCAGGTCCTGGCCCAGGGTTCTGTGTTGCTCAAACCCCTAAAAAGGGGAGATGGATTTTTCTCCCAGCCGTGAGGGGGGAGGGGGAGTTCAGGGCCTGTTTTCCTGGTCTGCTCCCTTTGTGAGTCCTTTTAGTTTGGGGCATGGCCCCACTAGTCCAGTTGTCCCACAGTTGGGGCTTATCTGTAGGTTCCTGTTGGCAGGGGAAGATTTACTTGCGTCCAGTGGCTGCATTAGCAGGCAACTTACTGGTCTGTGCCTTCAGGCAGGCATACAGAGAGCTCCTGCCTCTTCGCCAGTCAGCCCTTGACTGAGCCAGACTCCCTTCTTTTCTCCCTCCTCCAGGCCTGGCATTGGCTGCAGGTATAATGGGGCAGGGCTAGCTGAGCCCAGAGATTTTCTTTAAACCCTGCTGTGCCAGGCAGCGGTCTCTCCGCTCCTTCACAATGGGGCTACAAACATAAAATAATGCAGTGTCAGGCTGTATTATTTCTTCCAGGGAATCTCCACATTGACAGATGGGGTAATTTGCATCCCTCCTCAGCCTACCTATTTGTCATGCCCTCCCTTGTTGTGCACCCCAGTCCTGTGGTGTATGCCCAGTGGGGGATAGTGATGCAGAATCAGCTCAGTACCCTTTTGTATGTGGAGGGGACCCTCCATACAGGGCTCTAGGATGGGAATGATCAGGCCCGATGAGTGTCACTTAATCCAAACCCATGTTGGAAAAACATACATGCGCCTTCTTAGGTGCATATTCAGTACAGAGTGTTTTGATTATATATGAGTTTATATATCTTCCAACTATGTCAGTACTCAAGATGCAAAAATTCAGCCTGTAGTGCCATCATTTGGATTTGTCACACACTCCCTGAAGGACTTTGAGTCCATAAATAAAATAAAAGAGTGTTTGTGTCCATATGGAGAATCTGCAACAGATTCTGTATGATATGGAGAATATGCTTCAGTCAGGCCATGCAATAAAATTTACACTGAAATATTCTGCTTTTGAGTTAACTGTTTCAGAAAAACATGTGTTATAGTAAGCCCAGTATTTCAGCTGCTGTAACTTCAGGCCCAGGAGGACACTCTGACATTGCACTCCATATGTTTTATGGAAATATGCTAATGAGTGTGAATATAATGCAACTGGAATATGCTTTATGCAAAAGGTCTTGTGTAAGGTTTCATTACAAGGTTTATAATCTACTGAGTGTGTTCATCCTTTTTGTATAAATGTATCATTCTTGTATCTGAAGCTAGAAATATGAAGTATTACTCTGAAGCAAATGTGGACCATTAATGGTGGCTTGGAATCTTGATGGCTCCCATTAACTAAGACAATTGGTTGTAAATGGCTCTGTTTACTAGTAAGCTTTCCTGTATACGTGTGTGTGCCAGCCAGTGGGTAATGAAGTCTCACAGGACATGTGAACATGTCACATGATACTGGAATCCATCTTAAACCTGATGCTTTTCCATTTAGAAGGAAGGGTGGGAACCGAGAGAGAGACAAAAGATTCCATCCTTGTGCCAAAGATATAAAAGGGGGTGGAACAGAACAAAGAGGGCTGCCAGTCATGAGAAATCCCCTAGTTACCACCTGAGCTGGAACTAACAAGAACTGTACCAGGGGAAAGGATTGGGCCCAGACTAAGAAGGAGTCTAGTCTGTGAAAGAAGCTTATTGGACCATCTCTGAGGGTGAGATTTACCTGTATTCAGTTTCTTAAATGTATTAGGCTTAGACTTGTGTGTTTTGTATTATTTTGCTTGTTAACTTACTTTGTTCTGCCTATTATTACTTGAAACCACTTAAATCCTACTTTTTATACTTAATAAAATCACTTTTGTTTATTAGTAAACCCAGAGTAAGTGATTAATACCTGGGGAAGCAAACACCTGTGCATATCTCTCTATCAGTATTATAGAGGTGGACAATTTATGAGTTTACCATGTATAAGCTTTATACAGAGTAAAATGGATTTAATTGGGATTTGGATCCCTTTGGGAACTGGGTGTCTGGGTGCTGGAGATAGGTAACTTGCTAAGCAGTTTTTTGGTTAAAGTCTGCAGCTTTGGGGACGTGGACCAGACCTGGGTCTGTGCTGCAGCAGACTAGCATGTCTGGCTCAACAAGACAGGGTTCTGGAGTCCAAAGCTGGCAGTGGAAAACGGGGTCAGAGGTAGTTTCAGCACATCAGGTGACAGTCACAAGGGGGTCTCTGTGACCGAACCTGTCACAGACTCCATTGGTAGAAAACCTGCCGGGGGAAGGCTACAGTGGTTCAAAGTAGTTAAAACTTCCTCTTTGTCACCAAAAGGTCCATTGGACTACCCCAGCATTAAAGCTGGCAGTGGTAGTGGGAGAGGTGATCTGGCTTGGGCAGTCCGGGGGGTATGCCACTTGAGCACATCTCCATAGCACTCTCCCCCTGTGAACGTCCTGAAGGAACTTTAAGCTTTCTCCTTGTTCAGACTCCCCCAAAGAGGACAAGGTATGATTTAATTGACAGTGTTCCTTTGGGTGAATCCCCTGGGGTTTGGTGGCCAAAGCTATGGCAGATAGGTGCAGTTTGCACCACCCTAAACCAGCAAGAGTGAATGTGGTCACAAGTGTAAGAGAAAACATCAAACCAATAGTGCTCATAGAAAATTTTGTGGGTAGGGGGTTGGCTTTTCACTTCACTGAGACATACCTCCTGTCACAAAACCCTTCATTTCCATAATACAACATATTTTCCTCTGGTAAATTCTATTACTGAACAATAGGTATTTCTTGAATATGACAGTGAAGAGAAATAGAGCAAATGTTAACTATATTTTATTTCCTGCTCATATATATCTAAGCTAAGCTTGCACTCTATTTCTCACATAAAACTAATTTTAGTCATTATATACTCATGCTAACCTATAAAATGACAGAACTTCGCCATGTTTGGCAGAGATGGGTGAATAATTTGCAGGAGATAATTTACTCAATAAATCTAGCCTCTGTTTGGTTCATGAATTGTCTGCAGACAGCTTACAATGACTTTGAATTTGCTATTCAAAATTATTCACTAAATTTCTGTGAGTAATGTTTGTTCTGTTCATAGTTTGTGGAATCATTCATTACAAGTACTCAAAATCTAAGTGGTGCTGTGTAATTTTGATTGGATACATAGGTTATATGGTATTGCATGTTGCAGAATTGGGTGACTAATTCTTAAAATTAGTTTTCTTATGTAATTACTTAAGTTTGAGGTTAAAATCTAATCTATATTTATCTAATTTATTTTTCTAATATTAGTTTAAAATGTGTGGTTTCTACCATTCCTGATGATACAAATTCAATTATTTAATCAAGTAAATATTCACAGAAAATTTGAGGTATTCATCCAGTTTTATTTAGATATTTTAAAATGTTATTGTTTCTTGTTTCTTATTTAGATAGCATCAGCCTTATGGTAAGTGCTTACATATGACTGAAAATGTTAATATTTGAATCACAATGTTGTGTAAAGCAAAGCCAATTTGATTTTTATCCAGCACTTTCAGTGAGTATATATAAATCAGTTTCTCTCTTAAGTGAATGGAAAACAGCGATATAGATATCTGATAGAAACCAATCCAGGGTCCTCACAAAAGGAGCTCTCACCATGGCGTTCGTAGACCCTAACTTAGCTCTGATGAAAACATGTGATCTTCAGAAAAAATCCATAATAAACTTCCAACCAGTGATCTGATCACAGTTTTCAAAGTTGTTTTTGCAATGAAAAGTACTAGAGACTTGCTTATAAATATAGAAAACTGAGAAATAATAATAATTCTCCTTTACATTCCTAGGTAGCCCAGATTAGTGGGGGAGAGCTGCCTGAAGGCATAGACTTTTTGGTTTCAAACGCCAAGTCGGGGGCTGATTATGCAAGACCTCTATGTGTAGAAATGTTTTAAACTCAAAGGGAGTTCAGCCCATAGAGGGCTTGCAGGAAACAGATACATGGTATGCATCTAGAGAATATCTATTTGGTTACCCATTGTTATTGAGAAGGATTTCATAATTATGCTTTCAAAAATACTCTTATTTGACTTTACCTTTCAACAAAAGATATATTCCATTTCCCTAGTTTGTGATTTCAGTCTTGGAATAGTCTCTCAGTATTTCTTTCCCTTTTATTGCATGTATGAACGTTGCGTCAGCTGAGATTAAGTATTGCATGGGTTAAAGCTTTTGAAAAGGGCTTTGTCTTTAACAGTGAGCTAAGCATAAATTGGAGAGAACCACCATTTGGAGATATATTCCTGTCCTGACGTCACCTTACTTTCAGGCGAGGCCCTGTTTTTCTTTGGAAAGTTGTATTTCTGTAGAGTGCTTGTGTGCATAATTGTAACCTTCAGACAGAAATTACATGGCGGTCACTCCAGTGTGGTATGTTTTGTTTTTGTGGAGTTTATGGCTCTGCACCTTCAGGTTAGCAGATAGGCTGAAAATGTAGATATAGAAATTTGACAACTGATCTGGAGTGAAACAGAATGGCAATAAAACAGACCAAGCAAGAGTTTGATTCGATCCAGCAGCTTTTTTGGTGAACTCTGTGGTTTTCCACTTGGAATCCACGAGGTCGTGGATACATTCTTTACTCTCCCCAAGGTATTTCATGCATGTGTATAAGTATCCTGTAACAGGATAAGCATCAGGGACTAATCATTATCAAACACTTCTCCACTGTATTGAAATAGACAGTCAAAACCTTGAACTATGGAAAGCAGTCATCGTAGTTAAATGTGTCAGATGTGACTCAAAAGTCTCCTTCCTTTCTGAAGATATTACTTCATTCATTTTAACCACATTTGTAAATGGCCTGGAGTGAAGAGATACTGTTTGGGGAATTCCAAACTCTTTTATACATAGTTGGAATGTTCAGGAATAGCTGCACTGCATTCCACATTGATGCATAATCCAAGTTATAGGTTTGAATAAAGACATGGTATTTTTCCAAAAAATAAAAAATGTTATTGGTCAAAAGCATATTATATTGGGAGCTAATAATAATAAAAACATTTTTGGCTGGTCCTACTATGGAATAGCTAATTTAGGGCTGTATCCTGCCATGAGATCTGAGGGTTAGAACTTAAAATAAGCAGCAGCACAAATGACTTATCTGTGTTACATTGTGGAAATGTGACTCCTCAACACAATTCCATGTTCTAAAGAGGGTTTTCCACAGCTTCTGTCATACTGCTCCATTGGTCCCTGTGGATCTCCAAGCAAGGGACACTGTTTGGTCAAAAAGGGAGGTTTATTACCTACCAGCAATATTGATTTTATTTCTTCAAAATGCATGCAGCTTAGCTTTATATCGTATAAAAAGGATGCACCATCTCCTAGATGGATTAACTACTGCTTAAGGGCTGCTGCAGGGGTAGAGACACAAGGGTGATAGCATCTGTTCGCACATACAGATGTTAAGGGCATAAAGCATTCATTGATAGTATTGAGTTCACCATGGATAGGGTCATCCAAGAGCCTACAAAATCAGGCCATTAGCTTGTGAAAGATGTCCGAAGAATGATCACATATGTCTCCATTCTCAGTTACCACCTTCCTCATGCCAACACTCTGACATGTTACATACCAAAAAGAAAATAATTTTTTTATTTTTTTTTTAAAAAAAGTCATTTTTGCTGAAAATTTTCTTTTTGAAGCTTTTCAGGTTTTTGTCAAAACATTGTTTTTTTGTTTTCTGTTGAAAATGAATTTTTGTGTGTATGTGAAAATTTCCATTTTGTCAAAAATCCATTTTCCATTCAAAAAAACATTAAGGGAAAATTGTCAACCAGTTCTACTAGAAGCACAAATTTAACTTAAAAAAGAAAAACACTTTATTTAAATTCAGCTGCCAAAGAATTTACTGTTTGTTTAATATATTTTCAAAAATGGAATTTACTAACATTTCTGGACAAAATTCACAGGTATTTTGTTAGGTGGTATTAGACACCCCTTCCCATCCCTGTCTGACTTCCACCACAACTGCTGTGAAAATCAGTATATATTGATGTAACTTACATTCTGAGGAGCTGGAGGAAGGTGTAAATTGTATCAATTTGTATTCCCTCATAGGGTGGTTGAGTGGGTGTAAGGAGATCTAACTGACTCCGAGGGATTGTAAGGTGTTCTGATTTATGTATTACTTCTGAATTTGGTCCTCTGGTTCTATATTATTGTTTTACTCACTCCCTTCATTTAGAGTGATGAAATCCCGCTCAAATAGTGTACATTGATAGTGTCAATCAGTGGTTTCAACCTTTTTTCATTTGCGGACTCCTAAAAAATTTCGAATGGAGGTATGGATCCCTTTGGAAATCGTAGACATAGTCTACGGAACCCCAGGGGTCCATGGAGCACAGGTTGAAAACCACTGGTGTGGATGAAGCAGCTGCCTCTGCAATGAAAATATTTCATCCAGCATATTCCCTCTGCAAGGTTTTATTCTTGAGGTTTCTAGAGTGCATCGGTTATGACAAAAGAAACAAAAATTAAAATGGTTTTACTCAACCACAAAATAAACAGAAAATCCTCCACCAGTGTTATACAACTCAGTGTGGAGATCTGCTCTTCTGTTCAAGAAAGCCCACTTGACTAGAAGAGCAGGGATGTTTGTAGGTGGCACATTGGCTGAGTCTGCCCAAAATATCCCTGATTCACAAATTCTGATTTATAAACAGTATTACAATTCCAGTTCTGGGATTTTCTCAAGCAGATACTCAGAGGCGGCTTTACCATAAAACACAGGGTGCCCTGGCATGGGGCCACCCAACGAGGGGGGGCCCCAAGGCCGGGCAGCTCTGGCGGCAGAAGCTTGGTCCTGCCGGCTCCTGGGTCTCCTGCTGCAGGCTCCGCCTCCACCGGCAGCCAAGCTCCCCCTCCCGCACCTCTTCCCCACCTCCTCCCCCGAGCGTGCGGCATTCCTGCCCCTCCTGCATCCTAAGCGCTCCACACCCCAGCTCCCTGTCTCAGCCCTGAGCCCCCTCCTGCATCCTAACTCCTGGCCAGACCCTGCATCCCAGCCTGTTCCTACACCCTAACTTCCTCCCAGACCCTGCACCCCCAGCCCTGAGCCCCCTCCTGCACTCCAGGTCCTGGCCAGACCCTGCACCCCAACAATTTTTTACATTTTTTTTATAAAGCGCTCTTATCCAAAGCGCTTTACAATAGTTAGCTAACAGTACAAACAATATTTGGAAAGATCATTAAGTGGTCCGCCGAGACCCTCAGCGATTTTCAAGTGGTCTGTGGAAAAATAAATTAGACTACAAAAACAATCAAGGTACCTCACTTTATTTTCATTTACTTCCTATAACTTATAGGAGGAGGAGGAAGAAAAAAAAAATGAAAAACGGGGGTAGGGGGGAGATGAGAGAATGTTCTTTTTCTTGGCTGGATCCCAAGGAGGGGCCTCAACAATGAAGCTGAGCACAGGGCCCCACTAACTCTAACGCCACTGCAGATACTATTAATGGTCATGAATTGTGTCGTGTGAGGAATTTACCTCTTGCAAAATATTCCTTTGAGGTGCACGATAGTCACTTTTCAGTTCTGGAGCAGTATCTCACAAGCCTATGTGGAAAGAGAAGATTCTCATTTGCTCACTGGAATCCATAACAATTGCTTCTGGCTCTGGAACATTATTCTGTACAGAACAGCTATTTTTCTTTCTTTCATGGATTCCAAAATGTATTATATCATTTTCTTCTCCTTCTGAGCCTTGCGCATGGTAACTAAGTCTGGGTGAAATCCTGACCCCAGTGAAGTGAATGGCAAAAATCTCATTGACTACAATAGGTGAGGACTTCACCCCTGAACTTTAAGAGTACCAATAAAGGACTTAATTCACCTCTGAGTGCAGTAGTGAAGTGAAAATTGCACCCCCTGCACCAGCAGAACAACTGTGTCACCTAGGGCTTTCACTTACCAAGGGAGAGCAGCTTTAATTTCTGGCAGTAGCCGTATGCTCCAATTACACAGCCACTGGTCTGATACAGGCTGTCCAGGGGATGTGCTAAATCATCAACTGCCCTGGGTATTCTAACCTGGTCTTGCCGTACAGCCTGCCTTACCAGTGCCAGCTAAATCTAGGTGTCCAGATAGAGTGAGATTAGCCTGGGTTCCATTGGCAGGTGCTGATAGAACCTAGGGAGTGAATACAGCTCCACATTTTAAAAATGCTCAAACATCTTAAAATAGATTCCTGTAAAATATATGGCATACGCAGGCTACATGATGATGTGATAGGGTTTAAAGGCTTTACTGGCACTCATTTGGGATGATTTGTATAACTCACTCCTGGATTCACCCCGTGAATAATAGTAATGATCCCAAAGCCCTCATGCTAATAAAACCTCTGTACAATACCACGTCATATTATTCACTACATTACACACGTGTGTGCTTAAGTAAAATTTCCACTGCTGTCTACCATTCATAGCTTTTCATATCATCTCATACTTACATATTTATGAACTGTACGTTTGTACTGCTGTTAGGCTATGCCCTTTGGAAGGGGTGATAAGAGGCTGTTCCCAAAGTGTAATTATCAGCTGGAAGGGGGATGTTGAATAAAATTCCACCATCCCTATGTCTATAACTGGCTGTTTTGGGGTGTTCCTTGAATATGATCATTGCCTTCAGTGGAGCTATACCAATTTACACCAGCTGAGAATCTGGCCCATGAAATTTAGCAGGTCAGTTTTCATATACCGAGGATTCCATTATGGTTAATGATGAATATAGATGCAACAAGCTGGAGTTTGCATATTATACATTTTTCAGATAGATATTGTGGGCCAAATTCACCCCGGTGTAACTACATGCTTTGAGTTGACAAAAATAAGCACTGATAGAATATAACTCTAAATTATACTAAGGGCCAAATTCGGCTCTGAGTTTCAGTACATGTAGCTCAGAGTGGAATTTGGACCTATAATCTGAGTTCATCTGTTAAACTAAATGGCAGGACATACTGTCTTACTGTGTTTTAGTGGAATGCATAGAACCTGCATCTAGGTAAGCATAATGTGCCAATTTGTGAAAAAATAATTTATGCTGTCATTATGAAGGGAAAGATTGCACAGGGGAAACACTACTAATGTAACAACAGGTGAGGAGACCCTCTGGAGTAGAGGGAAGACTTTGCCAAATAACAAGAGTTTATCATTGTGTACATTAAATAGTCTGATCCTTTTGATATGACTATAAAAGGGAAAAACAATTTAATCACATCTGTTCATATTTCCAAGGCTCTTTGATGTATGCATACAACTTCAAGATATTCCAGTTGGAGTTGCAAGTATGAATGGAAAGGGTAGTAGACTCTATAGTTTATATCGGTCTTCAAATACGGAATTTACATATTATTGGTAGAGAGTATGACTGTAAAAATGCATATCCAGGTTTGGTTGATTGCATCCTGTGCTATCATTTTATTTTTATTTTCTCATTGGAGTTCAAATGGACCTGAACACAACTGTGGAATTTGTCCCCCTTAATTTAGTATCTAATGAACAAATGCTACTTTGTTATGTTCTGTATATGTGCTTGTAAAACAAAGTGAGTGAAACTTTGTGTAAACTAGGGACACCTGGAACTATAAGAATTTTGCTGAAGTACAATTAATGTAAAGAACTGCTCTGACACTAAAATATGCTCTGGCTCACCATTTAGGCCCTGATTCAGGAAAACAGTTAAGTACATATTTAACTTTAAGTATGTCCTTAAGTCCCATTAACTTGGGACTTAAATACATGCTTAAAGTTAGGCACATGTTTATGTGCTTTCCTGGACAGAGATGCTTTCCTGAATCCAGCCTTTATAGCTTGTTACTGCAAGGTGCTGAGCAACCTCTGGGGGTGCTCAGCACCCTTCGGGATCAGGCCTTTAAACTAGAGGCATGCTTAGCAAAGATTACAGTGCAAAATATACAGCTAAGGGCAGACCCTTTGACAGATTGTGACGCACAAACATGACATGCATGAAACTCGGAGGTTGGGGGAGTTCTGACAAAAAATATTATCTGGTTCAGAAAGTTAGTACCAGATGTCTGAAACTTTTATATCCAACCAGTAAAGGTGGAAGTGAAATGATTTAAATAGTGGTTTTATTTTTTTGCGGAAAAGAAAACAAGAAATATAATGGAGGTTTTTTTAGGCAATGATTTGCTTAGGTAGAAATACAAAGTTGTGCTTTCTGTAGGCTGGGATCTAGAAGGGCACCCTTTCTGGCCCGATGAAGCTGTAAATGGTTATCCAGGTCAGAATTAAGACTGTGTTGTGACAGATATGGCTATTTCCTGCCATGCCTTGTGAGAACTCATTGAATTAAGTTTAAATATCTTTGCAGTCCACTGGAGGGTTTTGAAGGACAGACACCTACTAGAGCCCAAGGTGGAGTTGAGGTGACCTCTGGCAAGCTTTTTAGCAAGGGTGTTTTCTTGTTTTTAATATGTTTTCTCAGTAATACATTGATTCTTAAGGTGAAAACGCTTGCTTAGTGCTGTGTGGTAACATAACTGAGGGTGTCATCGGAGTCTCTACTCACTATCGGAGCACTTCCTGCTGGCCGTGTCTGGGGATTAGCTTGGCCAGCCCAACACCCTCTTCTTGCAGTTCCTCAGCCTGCTGTCTCACTCTGTGGGCCCCTCTCCTGCTCCTCAGGAGCTGCCACACCTCATCTTCATGGCTTAGCCCTCCAGCCAAGTCACAAATAGTCCTCCCCTTCCAGGGTACTATCAAGACCTTCCACACCATCCCAGACGGTCCTGAACTGCCCTGGCTGAGCCACTCCGTTAGTAGCCAGAAAAAGTGGACCCATACAGTCTTCAAGTTCACTGCCCAGATTGTACCTCTCATTCAGTGGCTGTTAGGGGAACCCAGCCTTTCCCTCTACTCTGGGTTCCAGACCAGAAATCCTGCCTCCAGTACCCAAGATCTGTATGAGCACAAACCTTCCTGCCACTCCTGGACTACTTCCTATCTTGCCTGTCCCAGGCTCTTATTCTCCACCCTTTTAGCCAACCCCCTATCTCCTGGACCTGATAGACAAACCCTTCCTCTTGAGTCCAAATCCCTTTCTCTCCCTTGTCCCAGGGAGAGTGACTGCAGTCTCTTTTCTCCTACCAGCTTCCTGTTTTTATAGAAGCCCCACCTGTTCCTGCACAGGTGACTTTCTCTTACTTAGAGTTCTCCTGTCTGAGTAAATATTCCCCAGTTTGCAGCCTAAGAAGTTCATTGGCCCATCTGTTCTACATTAACCTATTCAGGTTAACCTTTAGGGTTAATGTGAGTGTGAGGGCCACGCCCTATCACAGCAGGCAATATGCTGAGCGTAGAGTCTGGAGAGAAAGCAAAGTGAAGTTGTTGGTCTTTTAGGCAGTCAGTCTTGCTGGGAATATCACAGTGTAGGCTGGGAAGTGTGCAGCCTGGAAACCCCCTGGTTAGGAGGGAGAGAGACATGGGTCTTTCTGCCCAACAGAGGTGATGGCTGAAAAACCAGGAACCTAGGCTATGTCTAAACTAGCACTTTTGTCAGTGAAACTTTTGTTGGTCAGATGTGTGAAAAAACACCCACACACCCACGACTGATAAATGTTTCACTGACAAAAGTGCCAGTGTGAACAGTGCTAAGTCGGCAGGAGACTGTCTTCCCCCGACATAGTTACAGCCACTCATTGGGGATTGTTTAATTATGCTGGTGGGAGAGCTCTCTCCCGCAGGCATAGAATGGCTACCCAGGAGACCTTACAGCGGCACAGCTGCATTGGTACAGCTGTGCCACTGTAAGGTCTGTAGTATAGACATAGCCCTAGAGTGGGTGCCTTTGGTGGACCACAAGTGGGGAATTCAGGTGCAGTGGCCCTGAACTGTGACATATGCTATTGAAACAGCCACCTCCATTTGGGAGCACTGCTACAGATGAGTGCCTTAAATAGAAAAAATATAAAATTGCCATAACCTATCCATGTTTCAAACTCAGACTGAACAAACATTTTCTTTGATTTCCAGTTGGATTTACAAATTTCTCCCACCCTCTCTTTTGTAAAGAATTCTCTGTTCTGGCGTCTAGATGTAGATTGAAAAAGTACCAGCATAATCCAGTCAGTTTTGCCTAAGCTACTGCCCCTGGCTGTTCGCTCCAGGCAAATTTAAGCTCTGATGCTATGTCTACATACACTGCAGTTAGACACCCACAGCTGGCCTGTGCTAGCTGACTCTGGCTTGCAGGGCTCAGGCAAAGAGGCTGTTTAGTTGCAATATAGACGTTCTGCAGCCCAAGCTCTGGCACCCTCCCATCTCTCAGGTTCCTCGAGCCCGGTCTCCAGCCTGACCCCAACATCTACACCGCAATTGAACAGCCTGCTGCTCTGAGCCCCATGAGGCTGAGTTGGCAGGCACAGGCTGGCTGCGGGTTTTTAATTGCAGTGTAGACATACCCTAAGAAGTCTGGTGATCCTGTTCCAAAAGTACTAAACTGATGCCTGTCATTAGTGAACGGATGTATTTAAATTCTTTACCAGTGGCCAGATTTTTAAAGATATTTAGGTGTCTAAAGATGCAGATAGGAGCCTAGTGGGATTTACAAAGGGCCTAAGTGATTAATTCCTATTTAATTCAATTGGAGTTAGACACCTAGGTGCTTTTGAAAGTCCCATGAAACGCCTATCTGCATATTTAGGCACCTAAATGACTCTGAAAAATTGCCCCCAAATCTTATTTTATGGGCTAAATCGTGGCAGCTTTTTCTGCATATATGGTAAAGGAGATGGGAAAGCTGGGCAAAACCCTTAACCACGCGCTCTCCACCCAAACCTGAAAAAGTCACACACTGCAGATCCTCCCTGATCAGACCCATAAAGTGGCATTCTCGTTTGGTACCTGAATGGGCATGTTCAGCTGTTTATCATGGATACTCCCTGTCCATGTTTCTCTATATCTCCCATTAGCCTCGCTCACTATGATTTTAGTCCTGCAAGGTGCAGAACACCTAGACATTCCATTGACTTATGTGGGAATTGCTCTTCCCAAGAGCAAATAAGCACCTGGCAGGGAGAGGGTTAGAAAAGTATTCAGGTCTTAACTTTGTTAGCAATTCAGTCACAATACCTGACTGAGTCTAGCTCTCTTCCTAAAACCTGAATGAAACATTTCAAAATAGATTGGGGGAATAATTTGTATTTGCATGTCAGGCAAACCTGCATTGCTTTGGGCTGACAAAAATAATCACTGATGCAGCAAAACTCTAAATTTTCTTTGATAATTTTTCACATTTTTCCAGTGGCTGTAAAAATGATGACCATGATGACAGAGGAAGTGAAATAAAATCTCACAATTTATACAACTCTAATATTTTAATATATGACATTTTGAGATCTTAAAATTTTCATCCCATAAAACACAGTGGATAATGCTGCTGATGTTTGAAAAGGGGTTTGCAGTTGAAAAAGGAGTTAGGTTCATTTGTTCAATAATTAACTTTTTAAAAAAAATTAAAAATTGCACATCTGTTTTGCATGAATTGTACCAACACTTCAAATCACGTGGGAGAGAAATCTCCAAAGAACACAATCACTCCAACAACCCGTATGATCTTCCATGGCTAGCTGGGGAAACTGTACCAATGGTTCACCTAACTGTGAATTTTGCTTGCATTGGGCTTTCCGAATTCGGTCTTAAAGTTTACTAACCCAATTCCCATTGACTTCAATGGGAGTAAGGTTGGGCCCTTTGAGTAGTAAAGGGGGGAAAATTCACTAAGGGCCAAATTCTGATACCTTTAATCACACTGAGTAAAACCTTATTCCACAAGTGGTCCCATTAAGGTGCAACACAATGAGTCAAGGTATCAGCCTTTGACCATGACAAGTAAATAGAAGCTCGAACCTCAAATGATCTTAGCTGTAAGAACAGAATTATTAATAATATCATCTTGTCACTTTAAAAGACAAAAAGGAGTTCAAGAATCTAAAGGAATCACTCTGCATGGAAAATGGGGATTTTCCAGGCTTTCAAGGGAAAACAGAGAAAAATGAGGTATAACTAAAATTGTTATGTTTTTGCGTTTTGTTTTCCTACTACAAACCATACTCTTTAGCACATAGCTAATGTTCCTGTTATTGAGCAATATGTTATTTTAGAGGAGACATTACTTAAAAAATAAAAATATTATCTAAATAATACTGTACTATCAATCATATATTGGGAATTTCAAAAGTTCTGTGTTTTAAAATGCTATTGAACTAGATGATGGGCCAGAGCCCCAGCTCTTGTAGATGGGCACAGCTCCACTGAAGCGATGCTTATTTACATCAACTGAGGATCTGCCCCAATTATATTGCATCTAACAGGGGAAGAAGAAATTCTAGAGCAACTCTGCCCTATATTAAGAATACCAGTGCTATACAATTAGAGCCCAATCCTGCAGTTCTTATTCAGGGAGAATTGCCTATTAAGTTTAAAGGAGAATTTTCCTGAATAAGGAACACAGGTTCAATCCCTGACATTGTTTTCTCCTTTAAGAAATAGAACCAATAATATCTTACGTACAGCATCAGCTGTATTTGCTATAGGGGAAAAAAACTTACTTCTCCAGAAAAGAAAATAGAGTCTTATTGGAAATAAATATAAGCATATAGACTCTTATGTGATTTTGTTTTCTTGTTTGTGCAGCTGCCTTGGGGTTTGAACTGGTAAACACATTGGCCTCTTAAAGGACATGATTCAGACTGTCCCAGATCCAGCAGCTCATATCAAGGTAAGTTTTCTGTTGACTGCAAGTCTTTAAATGTTTAGAAAATAATAATGTTAAGGATTGTATATTCATATTGCATGCCTTCTGTATGGCTCAAAATTGTATCAATTTACCGTATTGGCTTTTTCATTCCTTTATAGTTGTATGTCGTCAAATACTTCACAATATTACCTTTTTTTTGGTACTTGTTCTAAAGACTGAAATAGACTTCAGTTGGTCCTATCGCATCGAATTTTGAGGATAAGTCTCTGTGGATTATAGAGCTATGCTTTTTTTGCTTAAAATTCATGATGCTCAATAAGTGAATCCACCTGGAAAATACAAAGCTCACACAGCACAGATCCTGTTCCGTTGAAGTAAATGGCAACACTTCCACTGACTTTATGGCAGCAGGAAACTGCACATAACATAGAAAACAAAGCAAACTAAAAACCCATAAAAAAGAGTAGATTCTTAGTTGTATATAAATCAGTGGGAGTTTGGCCACTAACTTCAGTGGGACTGGGATGTAGTCCAAAATGCAACACTGCTTTTCTACATCTTGAAAATGGTAATATTTTTTGAGCTCCACTGTGTCCATCATATTAGAGCCCAAAGCATTTTCTTACCCTTCTATCATGGAACAGATAATATTTATCTAAGTAGACTTACAAATGTAGCCAGCTGCTGTATTATTAAGAACACTACAGTTCTGGAAATAGAACATATGCAGTATTGTACCACTTGAGCCCAACAAGCTAACATTGAATACTGTATTTCTGCCTATTATATCATTTTAAAGGCCTTATTTGGGAAGAGTTTCATAACTGCTTCAGAAATTTACCTCCTAAAGAACACGGCTGGAACTGTCATTGTC
This sequence comes from Terrapene triunguis, assembly GCF_002925995.2. Taxonomy (NCBI): domain Eukaryota; kingdom Metazoa; phylum Chordata; order Testudines; family Emydidae; genus Terrapene; species Terrapene triunguis. Next base: position 3,978,773 of record NW_020664382.1, read on the forward strand.
CAGTAAAGTAATGCATCCACACCAGTGTCAAAAGCCTACCGATATTTATTTACATCCAATACTTCAAGACACTGTTGTTTAGGTTATCATTGCTCCAGCCGCCTAAAGATATCACTTGATAAATAAAATTGCAGCAGTAAGAGAAATAGATTGACTATGCAGTTTGGTGCTGAGCAGATTTTAAATGAAATGTAATGTTTCTTTTGATATCCAGTTCTGAGTATTAAAATCTTCTGGGTTTTATTTGTATCTTAACATTGGGGTTTACAGTATTTGATTCAATTTCTTCTGTTTGCTTGGTCATAGTTTTATAGTTCTGTTCACTTTTTTACCTTTTTGGAGTTCCTACTCAGTCAACTGAAAAATACCAGTCAGCAGCCATAATATAGAATAACTACATTTCTGAAATTTATTTTTATTAAGTTGTAAGTTAAAACAAAAGTACATGGCTGTGGGAAAAACCACTTTTCACAGTCTTCTTGTATTCAGATGTTTTTAAGGAATATGAGCAGTAAAATATTGATGTGCATAATAATCTGATATGAAAATGGTAACAATTCAAATGTTTTTAAGGCATCAAATATATTTTTGCAGAGTGTTGGTATTTTCAGAGCCAAAGATAACACCAAAAAGAACTGAATTTCACATATTTTGCCAAAAATGGCATCAGAAGCAGTTTTTTTCACACTGGGAATTGAATTTCAAAGGGATGGGAGGTGCGGGGGCGGAGGGGGTTTGTGTTTGTGTGTGACTTTTGCGGGAAGTCTAATAATGAATGCTTCTGACAGGCTGGCAATTGCAAGCAACCATTTTTTCCTACGTGTATAGAAAACACACAAGCATAGGTTCTACATCTTCCAGCAACAGTTACTAGGCTTTTTATAAACTAAATTTGAACCAGGCCTGAGACATGTCCATATCCAACTGTGCTCGAAAAACACTTACTATAGACACAGAAGACTTATGTTATTCTATCAACCTAGCACTGCTGAGCAAGCAAACTGTATAGTTATAGGAGTAAGAAATGGAGTCTGTTTGCAACAGCAAAACATGCAAAAATTGGTTATATATTAACATTTGGGCAAGTATTTTAGCCAATCCATGTGCTTATCATGTTTGTTGAAGTGGAGGGGAGAGAATGAAATCAGTACTAGTCGAAAAAACTTCAGATCCTCCACATTAATGATAGAATTTACTTTTGTATAAACATATTCTCCAAAAAGAACTAGGGGATGATCCATTGGTCAAGACTTTAAAGTGGACTAGATGAATTACCTAAAATATACCACAGGGAACAATCATGTATTGGTAGGGGAATAAACTAAGAGGCCTAATATGTCTTTTTTTATCTCTAATTTCTATTTTTTCAGAGGGCTAGAGTAATTTGGCTTCATTTTAGTCATTGCTATAGTGTTGTTCAGTTGTAACTATTACTTTACCTCACTGAATGTGTGTTCATATACTTCTGGAGAAAATACTCATTCATGCACATTTTAAAATTGCAACTTTGAAGTTCACTTTCCAGGAACATCTATGTAACTACAATTTGACAACTTGTACATTTGTTTATAGTGAACGCAAAAGGAGAGCATGTATGGCCCGTGTGAATATTTGTAGACATTTCTTTGCAATGAGAGTGATTATTTTTTCATTATGTCTTTTACATTAGATATACAGAAAAAAGCCCCAGTTGCCAAAAGAAAAAATTAACCATTGTTGTATTACCTAGAAGATAATAAGGCTAAGGCAGGCTTCCTGCCTGTCCTGGCACTGCAGACCATGCTGTGCCCTGGAAGCGACCAGCAGCAGGTCCGGTTCCTAAGCGGAGGCGCGCAAGTGGTTCCGTGTGGCTCTCGCCTGCAGGCATCGCCCCCCAGCTCCCATTGGCTGGGAACCAATTGGCGGAACTGGTGCTTGGGGTGGGGCAGTGCGTGGAGCCCCATGGCCCCCCCAGCCTAGGAGCTGGACCTGCTGCTGACCACTTCCGGGGTGCAACACGGTGTCAGAACAGGTAGGGACGAACCTGCCTTAGCCAGGCAGCACTGCTGACGGGACTTTTAATGGCCCGGTCAGTGGCGCTGACCAGAGCCGCTGCGATCCAGTGCCTTATATTCTGCGACCAGTACTGGGTCGCAACCCGCAGTTTAAAAACCACTGATTTAGATAATGGCATACAGAGTATGCCATTATCAAAGTTTGCAGACGATACCAAGCTGGGAGGGGTTGCAAGTGCTATGGAGGATAGGATTAAAATTCAAAATGCTCTGGAAAAACTGGAGAAATGGTCTGAAGTAAATAGGATGAAATTCAATAAGAACAAATGCAAAGTACTCTACTTAGAAAGGAACAATTAGTTGCACACCTACAAAATGGGAAATGACTGCCTAGGAAGAAATACTGTGGAAAGGGATCTGGGGGTCATAGTGGATCACAAGCTGAAAGTGAGTCAACAGTGTAGCACTGTTCCAAAAAAAGCAAACATCATTCTGGGATATATTAGCAGGAGTATTGTAAGCAAGACATGAGAAGTAATTCTTCCGCTCTACTCCGCGCTGATACAATCCCAACTGGAGTATTGTGTCCAGTTCTGGGCGACACATTTTAGGAAAGACATGGACAAATTGGAGAAAGTACAGAGGAGGACAACAAAGATGACTGAAGGTCTAGAAAACATGACCTATGAGGGAAGATTGAAAAAATTGGGTTTGTTTAGTCTGGAAAAGAGAAGCCTGAGAGGGGACATGATAGTAGTTTTCAAGTACATAAAAGGTTGTTACAAGGAGGAGGGAGAAAAATTGTTCTCCTAAACCTCTGAGGATAGGACAAGAAGCAATGGGCTTAAATTGTAGCAAGGGAGGTTTAGGTTGGACATTAGGAAAAATTTCCTAACTGTCAGGGTAGTTAAGCACTGGAATAAATTGCGTAGGGAGGTTGTGGAATCCCCAATAGATATTTTTAAGAGCAGGTTAGAAAAACACCTGTCAGGGATGGTCTAGGTAATACTTAGCCCTGCCGTGAGTGCAGGGGACTGGACTAGATGACCTCTTGAGGTCCCTTCCAGTGCTATGATTCTATAATTCTGTGATTACTGCGCTTTACAATGAGAACTGAGGGGTGCCTGATCCCAAAACCCATATACCATCAAACTTTTGGAGTGTTTTAAATCTGAATGTGCAGTTTAAGCCCATCTCTGATGAACATTAAGATTTAAAATTATGCAGCCTGATTGAAGCATTTATAATTTTCATTTTTCATTATTTTCCTCTTCGTTCTCAAAATGCAGTTGCCCCAAACCACAATTTTGTGTTTTCATTCAAAATTGTTTGGCAGGAATGAAAAGAGAAGGATAATTTATGTGGACAATGTACCATGAAAGTATTCATTTCTAGCTTGGAGTATACAAAGAGGATGAATGGCTTGGAAATTTTGGTCCTGATCCTGCAAACACTTACACATGTGCTTAAGCTCTGTGCATGTGAGTGGTCCCATTACAGTCAATGGGACAACTCATATGTAGGGCCCTACAAAATTCATGGCCATGAAAAACATGTCATGGAAATCTGGTCTCCCCCCATGAAAACTGGTCTTTTGTGTGGTTTTACCCTATACTATACAGATTTCACAGGGGAACCAGCGTTTCTCAACTTGGGGGTCCTGACCCAAAAGGGAGCTACAAGGGGGTTGCAAGGTTATTTTAGGGGGGGTCATAGTATTGCCACCCTCACTTCTGCGCTGCCTTCAGAGTTGGGTGGCCGGAGAGAGGCAGCTGTTTGCCGGGCGCCCAACTCTGAATTTAGCGTCCTGCCTGCAGTAGTGCAAAAGTAAGGGTGGCAATACCATCCATGCCATCCTTACTTCTATGCTGGTGCTGGCAGCGGCGCTGCCTTCAAAGCTGGGCTCCCAGCCAGCAGCTGCCACTCTCCAGCTGCCCATCTTTGAAGGCAGCGCCGCCACCAGCAGCAGCACAGAAATAAAGGTAGCAGTACTGCAAACCCCCCTACAATAACCTTGCAACCCTCCCCCCCAACTCCTTTTGGGTCAGGACACCTACAATTACAACACGGTGAAATTTCAGATTTAAAAGCTGAAATAATGAAATTTACGATTTTTAAAATCCTCTGACCGTGAAGTTGGACAGTCATTTGTAGAGTTTTTGATTTGTTGAAAGTCTTGTGGTACCATGCCCAAGTGTTTATGACAAAGCTTGAGTGCCCTGGCTTTTCAAAAATAGTTTTGCTGTAGGAGGATTTTGTGCTGAAAAGATGATGACATCCAGTACTGTTTGAAACAGCACAGGTTTCCTTTATATTTTATTCCTGGAAGAGGGATATTGTTTTAAGTTGGAGCTGTAAGTAAATAGATGCAAAACATGATATAAAAGATGATTTTGTTCATGGTACCACATAATCAAGATGTGTTTTGGTATTAACAGAATATCAGGATTGGGCACCTTCAGCTGAGTCTGAGGACTAGCCAGCACAGCCTCCAGGCAGATTAATGATCTCAGCTGAGTTGTGGTAGGAGAGCCTGATTGGCCAGACCACCCGCTCATTTGCCGAAGGGAACCAGCAGGCCTGCTTTTAAGCTCAGCAGTTGCTGACTGCTTAATGCTTTGGCCTACAGCTGTGACTGTGGTTGCTCCTGTCCTGCATTAGCTTCTGCCTTGCTCTGGTCCCGCTCCAGCCTTTGCTCCTACTCTGATCATGAGTCTAGCTCTGACCCTTGCCTCTGGTTACTGACTGGGGTTCTGACTCCTGGCTCTGGTTTCCAGCTCCCTCAGCCTGGTTCTACCTACTGAGCTGTACTGCCAGTGCCCAGGCCTGACACAGAAGGGTTCAAACTTAACCAAAAGTTCCTTTATGCCATATGTATTAAGGGTCAAATCCAGAAAAGACACCATTAGTATTAGCTTTTTATGGAGGATACACAGGGAAAACATGGAATGCTCTTTTTCTCAGAGAAGCAGAGCAAAGGCTGCTGGTGTTCTTGTTTTCCTTTGTGATAAGTGGATATCTCACTGTTTAGTATTTAAGGGTGGAGAAGCTAAACAAGGAGCCAAGTAAGGATTTTTTTAAAAAAAGATTTTTAACTTAACAGTATATCTATTCATATCCAAAAGAGAGGTTATGGATGTTTTCAGAAAGGTCAGAGCTTAACTTCTCTTTGCAAGGGCAAGACTAATTGCCATTTACATAGGTTTTTACTTGACTTTTTTGCTCTACTATTCATTAAAAACATGTACTTGTAACAGTAGTCATAGCAACACATTGTGCAAATGCTACCTCAGATGAGCAGGCCTTGTTTTTAAAGGAGCACACTTATAAAACACCAATAGTTAAAATAAAAGATGTATTTTTTTAAGAGCCAAATTCTGTTTTCAGCAACCTGGCCTGCAAATGTCTGGTGTTTTTCTGGCAGCCTGGATATGATCCATTCAACATGTTTCATGGCTGTGGGGGAATTTCTGGAGTCATATTTCAAGAAAGATATTTCTCTCTATCCTGCAGTATCCTCTAATTTGGATCAGTCACTTGGTTTTCTGAGGACAGAAGTTATGGATATGTAATAATGGGGTTACACCATTTATTGAGCTAGATCCCCAGCTGGTGTAAATGGGTGAAGATCCACAGAAGTCAGAGCAAGGTTGATTTACATCAGCTGAGGGTCTGGCCCACGTATGTCTACGTGGTTCAAAATTTTCTTTTTGGTGGATGACAAAACAAGAGGAGAGGGATAAATCTCTTGGGGGGGGGGGAGGAATGTTTATTTTTGATGTTTTGCTCTGGGTACTTTTGAGCTGTGATCTTCAGAGTAGTCATTACCAGATGCAGGATTCACTGACATCTGAAAAGTTACAGAGTAGTAGAGACATTTGTTGATTGTACTGTGTGCTTTTACATTTGAGAAGTTGAAGACAAAGGGGATGCTTTATCTCCTAGGTCAATGGTGGCACATTTTTGGGAGACTTGTCAAGAAACATTCTAAATCATGGGCCACATTCTGCGGGCATACACCTGTGCAACCTCATTGGTTTTGTAGGTATAACCAAGAAGAGACTCGCACACTGAATCTGTGGCATTGGAGATATACATTTGAAAGCTGTATCTTGTATTCTAATCAAAGCAAAGAGAGCTTTTCAGAGGAAATTGGAATTTTTGGAAAATAACTCCAGACTTTGAAACCTGGTGGGAGGACGTAAGCTATGTTGAATAGGAGATCCATGAAGGATACTAGTGAGTTGCAGTGTACAGTTATCAGAGGCAATATTTGACTCCCTTCACCTCAAAATAATATGAAATAATTGCTCCTGCCAATTGTCAATACATTAATCCCGAATGTAAGGATTATTGGTAAGTTAATGGGCATCACATCTGGAAAGGTCTTCTGTGTGAGAGTTTACACTCTGCCTTATACGCAAACATTAATATTTATCCTGGCAACATTTTTTCTACTTTTCTAGTGCTACTTTTACTAGTGGTGTAATGAGTCAGTTTTAAATCTCCTAACCCTCTTCCCAATGCTGCTAGCCAGATCACAGTTGTTGTGCCTTTATTTTTCCTAAACTGAATTTTTTCTTCAAATGTTTTGAATAATATTGATTGTTTATTTTGAGTGCTCATGAAAAGACTGGCAAGGACCAGGTTTAGCAGTGAATGTGTGTGAAGTGCAGTATTGACAGAGCTCCATAATTTGGTTCCTTCATGTGACCCCCCCCAGTCTGCTGGTGGTAAAGTCTGGTACATTATCCCTCCACTGTACCTCCTAATGCCTCAGATAGTTACTTACATGTAACTCACCTGTCAACACAGGTGAGTTACAATGGTTATTTTGCAACAGAGGGTCCTGTGGCACCTTTAAGACTAACAGAAGTATTGGGAGCATAAGCTTTCGTGTGTAAGAACCTCACTTCTTCAGATGGTTATTTTGGCATTCTTACATGTATCTGGATACTGGTTCCTCCTTACTCTCAAAGATGAGGTTACGCTTTACATCCATTTTGCATTCAGGACTGAGACATAATTATTGCCATAGAGATTACAGCAGTCAAACATCTTTCTTTCTTTCTTTCTTTCTTTCTTTCTTTCTTTCTTTCTTTCTTTCTTTCTTTCTTTCTTTCTTTCTTTCTTTCTTTCACACCAGCCTCCCCCTCCCATCCCCAAGAAAACATCATATTAGTAAAAGAAAAGAGAGATAATGGCTTCTGTGTGCTGTAATTGATGAACTTTCAGCATTTCTGAGCAAATCCAAGATCTTTGCCAACAGCCAGATGGAAAACAATACTAATGACATATTCAAAGGGAAGCATGTTATTTTGATAGGAGATGGTCTAGAAACTTTAATCTCTATTGTTCTGGGGACAAATAGCATGGATACTTCCTTAAATACAACCACTTTTAAACAACAATTATCTCTTTCATAAGCAGGAAGGGGCATACTGCAAAGTACTTAATGCATTTTTAATGCACTGGCTAGCATGTATGTTTTCCACTGTCCTGTGTTAGATGGAATCAGATACTTTCAAATGTTGTTACAACTGATGGAGGTTCTCCTTCAGCTCAAATTGTAGAAGACTATGGTTTTGAAGCCAAAGGGGATGGAGTCAGATTGGGATGGCTAAGCTGTGGGGAGAATGAACCATGGTGGGGGAAGGAGAGAGAAGACTGGGACAGGGACAGGCTGCAGGGGAGTGGGAGGAAAGCTGCTGCATTAATGGTGTAGGATTCTGTTCTTTACTCCCTGGAAGCAGAAGGGGTCAGGAGTGAGGTGAACAGAGGCAGAGGGGACTGCGTCCACTAGACCACACTTCCTTCCAGAACCTGGAATGCAACCCCAGATTCCTGAGTCTCATCATTCCTGACAAACTATGTGTCTCATCCTCTTCTAATGCACGGCCACACAGAGTATGATGACCTGCTACTGTTTTCAGTTACAGCCTTAGCTCACATGGCAGGAGTTTTGCTGTGAATCTAAAGGTTCCAGCCCTGCTGATGACCTATGTGGGTGTCAGTAGGGTTCCACATGATAGAAATTCTATTGTTTTTTTTAAATTTGCTTTTCTAAAAATGTAAGAAATTACACACACACAAAATGTTAAAAAACATTAAGGTCACAAAGTCAAGCAATCAAAAGTTAGCAAATCCAACAATTAAGGCTGGATCGGGACCTGTGGGCAGCATAGGCAGAGGAATGTCTAGTCTGAAATGCCACTGCATTACGGTTCCAAGCAGCTTAATAGCTGCGGGCTGGCTTCAGGACTCATTCAGGTTTGCACATGGCTACTGGCAGAAACTTAGGCATCTACAGAGTTAGCAGAAGCTCAGCAGTGTTTTTGAGAATATCTGTGGCATCTAAAAGTTGGACGTAGGTGCCTACAGTGAATCTAAGCCTTAGCCCCTGCATTTGCAACCTAGCAAACCCCTCAGCCCATCCAGTTTAGCTCTGACCTTCCATGTGCCTTGGGCAATCCCTCCATTGTTTCCAGCTGTCTTTACTACATAAAAGGGGCTCAATTCTTTTTCCCACTGAGTCTGAAAGAATGCTTGGCACATGCTTTAACTTTAACAAGGTGTGTGATTGTCTTTGGATTAAAGACCGATTTAATGGCAGTCATTAGCACCTGCTCTCATAACAGTAAGGTTTTGCGAGACATTGAAATCTGCTATTTCAAATTCAGTAAAATATTATTTTAAGTGAAATGCTATTACTAAATGAAATAAATATGGTTCATTAAGGTTATTCCATGATGAACCAGCACAGTTTTTGTTTCACCATACCCGTATCCTGGGTGTAAGTTTTCCAGGAACCAAAAATCTGGTAAAGGTAACAGATGCGAATAATACCCTCTAAGAATTCTACATAACTTCAGAATTCCTATATCCAGCAGAGCTACCGCTGTTTTCTAACAGTATAAAACCTTTAATTCTAGGGATCCTGTTTATAAAGAATATGTTGTAGTATATTTGTTTTAATCAGGAGTCAATAAACACAACTCACATCTGCATGCATACATGTCTTACTACTCCTCATGAACAGGGAACATTTAGGGATAGGAAAGACCATTTGGTCCCTGAAGGTGACCATTCCCATATCTCACATAACTCTTCTACCATGGGGCCTGATCCTCTAAATCCTTGCTCACACAAATAATCTTTGCTCAGGCACATGGCTGCACACTGAAGTCAATAAGACTGCTTATGTCTACACAGCAGCTGAGAGGTGTAATTTCCAGCATGGGTAGATAGATGTGCTAGCTTTGCTCAGACTAGTGCACTAAAAATAGCAATGTGGCTGCAGCAGCACATGCAGCAGCTTGGGCTAGCCTCCCCAGTGCAATCTCACCCAACTCTCTGGGTATGTACTTGGGCAGCTGGCACACAATGAAATGCAGCCACACTGCTCTCTTTAGCCCCAGCTACGCGGGTGTGCACCTCCCGGCTTCTGTGCACCGTACTCTAAGGGGCTGATCCAAAATCAGTCAAAGTCAAGGGAAAGATTATATCAGGCTTCAAGTGCAGAGCAATTAAATTCATTTCATTAGAAAAACTAAACAGAGAAGTGAACTTTTGGCAGGAAACTGCCTGATTTGCATTTGCAGCATCAGAAAACCAGTTGCACTTTTAAAATTCTTTCCCTTAACTGTATTCTCGCAGCATTCTAGCCAATCCACTAGCAGAACATGATACTTCTCAACAGACATCATTAACTCAGACAGAAGAAAATATACTTTAACTTATTACATGATAATAATATACAAAATAACAAATGCACACAACAGAAGCAATTATATAATTAAACATTTAACTCCAAGATTGATTTTTAAATTGCTAATAACTGAAATCAAAGAGAAAATAGGGATAATTTTACCAATGGCATTTAATCAGTGCCTTAATTTTAAATACATAGCCAAAGAGGTCAAACTGCATAAGATCTCATGCCAGTACAGAAGTGGAACCAGAATGAATAAGAATTCGTCACTTGACCACAGTCCTCTAATTGGGAAGAGCTTAAACACATGGAGTAGGAGAGCTTGAATGTACATAGTTCTCTCTAGATTTCTCTCTAAGAAGGATGCATTTATAAACAGTCTTTCAAAATAAGTGCAAGCCCTGAACTGAAGCGGAAATCTGATGCTGTGTCTCCTGATGGCCTGAGACCTTTCTTTTTGAGAGACCACCTGTCAATTGCCCAGTTACAATCAGGAGAGGGGAGTTCCCCTTAATTCAAAAGGGAGGGGGGGTGCAGTGGTGGAGCATTCCCTGTGAGGGGCCTTCAGCTCTGCTATAATCTTCCTTCTGATCTGAAATAGCCCTTGTCTACTGGTCTTCAAGGCACACTGCAAGGAACCTCTACTGCATGGGCTGTTGTGGAGATTGGGCTTTGATGAGGGTTAGATCTGCAGGGGATAGGGAGGGGAGTTTTGTGTTCTGTTGGCTGTATGATTGTATTTGTTTTTGTAGCTTATGGCAAGGGTGTCCCATTTTACTTTGTATAAAAATTGTAATGAACTAAAATTGATATACGGTCATATTTATCCATTTGACTGGTTGTCCTGCCTCATGTTTTAACATGAATTATATGATGGAGTTATACAGAGGTTGCCAGTTGATACAGAAGCAAGCCCTCCTATTAAGTTGCCTGCAGGTATCCCCTAAAAACATTTTAAAGAACCTTTCACCATGTCTTCTTTTTAAATAAAAGCAGAAGAAGGAAAAAAAATCCACCTCATGGGTCTCAGTGCTGGTGCATCTGTTTGCAGAACTGGTGGGTGGCATTGAGAAGGTAATAATGCAAGATTATAGTCAAGCAACACAAAACTATATGGATTTCCATTAACATGCATGGAATACATGAAGCCTGTTTTCATCAAGACTAGAGCTGACAGAATAATGCAGAGTGGATTGCTGCTGTGATGGGCTTTAAGGGGGATCACGATTGTGGGGGTGAATGGAGTTTTGTGTTCTGCTAGCTGTTTAATTTTATTTGTTTTTACAACTTATGACTGGGCACCTAGAGCTTTACAAAGGTGCCCCTGTTTTCTTTTGTATAAATCTAAAGAGCTCATAATATCTGGTGAATTTAGCTGCTTTTTCTGTTCCCAGAACATCTATGAGCCGAGTGTAGCATTCTTGAATTTGTTCATTCAGATTTATTTAGTGATTTTTTTTATTTTGGTTTTTACTCTGGATTAATTGTGAACAGTTCATTGCAAGCATCTGAAAAATGCATTATCTCGGGGCACAGAAACTTTCATAGATTTGAGTCATATTTAGCTAATAGTGCCAATCAAAAACCACCCAAACAAACTGAAAATAAAAATTTCAGAAATGTTGAAATGAAATGATTGGAAATGTTTTTTTCAACCAGAATTATTTGTTGTTGTTGTTTTTGTTTCATTGAGAAAAAAAATCAAAACATTTAGTTTTGGTTCAAAACAAAGTATTGGCTCAGCTCTAATTGTGTTGTTTGATTGTCACTGGTCAGATAAATCACATGGTCTGTTTCTTTCCCCTGGCTGGATAAGCGTGCAATCTTTGTGTGTGCAAATTTCAAAACTGATTTCTGTCAATGGTCTTTGCATTTTCCACATGCATCTTAGAGACACACATGATTTATATGATTTTGTTATTCCATGATTTTATGGAAGAAAACATAGTCATCACTGATAAAGTTTGCAGATGACACTAAAATTGGGAAGTGGTAAATAATGAAGAGTGGTTCTCTATATTGTTATTATTCATTATTTATTTGTATAACTGAAGCTTGTAGGGACACCGGGCATGGACCAGGACCCAACTGTGTTAGGTGCTTTACAAGGACAGAACACAAAAAGACACTCCGTGCCCCAAGGAGTTTACAATCTAAGCAGGGCCGGCTCCAGGCACCAGCGCAGGAAGCAGGTGCTTGGGGCGGCCAATGGAAAGGGGTGGCACGTCCGGGTCTTCGGCGGCAATTCGGTGGAGGGTCCTTCGGTCCCTGTCGGAGGGAAGGACCGGCTGCCGAATTGCCTCCGAAGAATGAAGCGGCGCGGTAGAGCTGCCGCCGAAGTGCCGCTGATCGCGGCTTTATCTTTTTTTTTTTTTTTTTCTTCTTCGCTGCTTGGGGCGGCAAAAAAGCTGGAGCAGGCTCTGAATCTAAGTATGAGACAAGAGACAACAGATGGAGACAGACTACTGGGGAATGAATACAAGGAAACAATGGAACAAGATAGCTGTTAGATCAGAGCACAATTTTTTAACCTTTTTTCATTTGTGGACCCCTACAAATTTTCAAATAGAGCTGTGGATCCCGTTGGAAATCATATTTTGCAGACCCCTAAGGTGGCATGGACCACAGGTTGAAAACCACATGATCAGAGGAAAATTTCATTTACGAACACAGAGTTCAAGGTTCCTTCGGGCTACCCAGGAGTATTCCAGTTATTCCAGTATAATTATATAGGTATAGTTAAAGTGCTATAGTTACATTGGTATAACTCCCCCATGTGAATACTCTTATTCCAGTATAAGAGTGGCTATTTTCAGCTTATTTTAAGCCACTTCCAAAATGACACAAACTAAGCTGGAAAAAGGTCATCTTGTACCTGCATAAGAGCATCCATGCGTGGAGTTACACCAATATAACTATAGCGCTTTAACATTTTATCTTATACCAGTGTAACTATCCTGTGTAGACTAACCCTAAGTAAACAAATGTGCTTTCTTGAGCTACTATTTCATTCCTCTCTTTCCACTGAATCTATCTCATTTTTGTCTTGTGAAGTCTGTGGATGTGAAGTCTTTAGAAGTCTGGTCTACATGGGAAGAACAGTATCTGAGATGACTACTTTAAGATTGCCCCAATCTCTAGATTCATTTGTCTTCAGGGTTTTCTGAAAACACATTTTACTTACAGCTGTCATAAGATCACAAATCATGAGCCATTTCTCAATGAAATGGACCTGTCAAATATGAGGAAACAATAAGGGCTGGTATAAAAGGTGAAAAATATTAATTCTTAAGAAAGAAAGACAGATTTCTTTTTATGTGGTAAACAGGTAGGGGACTTATATCCCAGCAAATGCCCTTGATGTCTTCCTTTCCAGTGGTAATCCCTATTCTTTTGAAAAGCTAATAAAAATGGTGTATGAAAGAAATTCCTGTGGCTGTGCAGAACTCACCCTCCTAGGGAGAGAGCCAGATGTGCCAGTTAATAATCCAGCAAACATCCAAAGCTAGGGTAGGGATCACTTGGTATCACCTAAACCAGACATTCTGTGTAGAGAGAATGCAATATTGCAGGCTGGTCACATTCACACCAGAGACATGTGCAGTCTTATTTTTTTTTAATAAAGAGGGGACACAGACAGTCAGAGACGGAGACAGAGACAGTATGTCTGTTCTGAGGAGCAGCAAAGTAGCAGGCACACTCTTCCACATGTGCATTAGTCTGTCAGCATGGATTCTGTTATCCAGATGTTGGGATGGATCCTATGGCAAGGACTGTGAGGGAAAAATCTTTAAAAAGAAATCAAATTTCAATGATGAAATTAAGGTTACCAGACTTTTAAAAATACAATAGTGTAATTTTGAAGAATGCTCTGGGTTTTTTAATTTTATTACTAATTCTAGACATAGTGCTTATTGTTATTATTATTTGTGTATCTTTCTGTGCATCTTCCAAGTACAAATTCATTTTCCTTAAGCTTTAGCTTAAACTTTCCTATCAGCTTTAACACTGGCATGCCTCAGGATAAACAATGACATACACTTTTATTAAAATGTTTCAGATCAGCTCTAATAAACTGAAGAATAACTTGTGTTATTTTGCCAATTGGGTCCAGAGTTGACAAAGTACATGTTCAAAACTTATTGGGATCTCTTCCGGTCTCCCGCCACCAATTCCTAACCCAACATGACCTCTGTTTTCACTCAGATATGTCAGTTATTAATCCAGAAATATATTTGAAGTGACAATCAAAATAAATCAACATAATTTAAACTTACATAAATAAATAAATCAAATTTACTTCCCCTCCCCCATTAGATGGAAAACTAAATTACTGATGGCATTTGTAATATATTTGTAATTTGAAAGCAAGAGCTTTGAGTTACTAAGTATAATATGTGTTGCATACACACAAATAATTATTATAGAAGTGTAGGGCGGTTGTGGTTCTTTCCCCATCAATCAAGGGGGGAGACCACGCCCCCTCGCTGTAATACTCCTAGAGCCACTCTGTTCAGGGGGGAAATTAGCCAACAGTTAATCAGCCCAGGCTTTCAGTCCAGGCCAGGCAGCAGTTGGGTCTGGTAGCCCCGACACTCTGCCAGAGCAGGGCAGCACACAGTTAATGGGTCTGGCCTGCAGTCAGGGAGGGTTGTGGCACGTCTCTAGGCCCAGCATCTTCAATCAGGATGGGGCCGTAATCAGCTAAAGGGGTCTGGCCTGCTGTCAGGCAGAGCAGTAGTGAGTCTATCTGTCCAAGGCCCTCAGTTGGGAAGGGCAGCAATCAAGTAAAGGCTCTGGCCTACAGTTAGGCCGAGCAACCCAGCAGTCTAGGGGAGATAGCTCTCTGATGGGAGAGTCAGCGAAACGATCTGGCGTCCTAGCTTGGGTGGGCGTCAGACCAATGCAGTCCTCCTGGCCTAAAGATGGGGAGGCTGCCACCCCTGATGGTGGGGTGGTAGGAGGACATAGGCCCGCCCACTCCACTGCATCCCAGCCCAGGGCCCAAATAGTGGCGGAGTGGTCTGCCACTGGGTCAGCGGGGAAATCCGGCCACAACGCGCTGGCTGGCTTGCAGTCAGTAACACAACTGAACCCTATTTGGCTTCCCTGGGCTCCTTCCTATGCTTCCAGTCTGGGGGTACCTGGATTCCAGGATTGTCGTTCGCCTTGCTGGGGTAGATGGCTAGTGGCAGCCCCAACAGCTCCTCAAAGTCCCTGGTGTCTGGCAGCTCCAGAAGCTCCTCCAGGTCTCTGGCAGTATAGTGGCCTCTGTCAGGTCTGGGCTCCAGCAGCAGGGCGGGGGTGGGGGGGCAGCAGAGAGAGGTCCTGCTCCTTGCCCTGACTGAGCTGGAGGGCCTGCCTTTTATAGTTCCAGTTCCTGTCCTGTCCCTCTGCTTCCGGCGGGGCAGCCGCGGGTGTCCCAGTTCTGCCCATCAGGGGACGGTCATGGTTCTCTCCCCGTCAATCGTGGGAGAGGGGGAGACTATGCCCCCTCGCTACAAGAAGACAAGTCTTGGCTTTCTCTCTGTTATGTTTGGTCTCTGTGGACATGGGCGCTGGGATGCAGAGCCTCATTGATTTCAGTGGGACTCATGGGGTGAGGGACAGAACCCACCTGCATGGAGCTCTTTGCAGGATCCTGACTTCAGAAGGTTCAGTAATAGCAAAAGCCATGCACTATTGGCTTGAAACGATAATCACAAAAGAAAGGGCGCGCATCTGTGAATCAACATTACTTTAATGAGATAAATTGTGTGGTTGCTCGTCTTGACTGTAAATCTTCTATGAGGCCTCAGGAATGCAATATTTACATAAATCGATTCTGACATTCAAATGTTACTATCCTCACGTTCACCAGTCCTTGATAAGAAGAGGCTGCTGTACTTCCTGTTATTAGAGAAACTGAGACCCCCCAGGTACAGGAAAACTTGCATAGAGCATATTTTGGTAAAATTTCAGACAGAGGGAACCAGAGCTATTTTATATCAATGTTGGTTACAATTTACTGTGGAAAGGCAATCAGAAAATACACAAAAAGAACTATGGCTGCAATAAGCAAACAAAAATTACATAGATTGTCCATGTATCATTTTTTCAGTTAGGTTGTCTGTTAAACAGGAGTTATGAGAAGTCTTGTGATTTCAATGAGAACCAAAATTCCAGATGTAGATATTTTGCTGAGCATTCTGAGAGCTTTCCTAGAAACATATGACCTGTAGCAGTAAGTAGGATGCTGTCAGGGACCAGACCAGTTAGGGCCAGCTGCTGGCCTGGTCCCTGACTGGCTTCACTACTAGGCAATCAATTAGTCCAGCTACACTGCCTTGGAACTGACGGAGTGGCCACGATCAGTGGCTGCTCAACGTATTGCATGCCCACAGCTGTGCTTGCCCTTGTTCCAGTCTCTACTTCAGCCTGTTTCCATTCCCTGCTCCTGCTTTTTTCCAGCCCTTGTTCCAGTCCCTGCTCCTGCTCTGCTCCAGCCCCTGCTCTCCTCTGGCTTCAGATTTCTGGCTTCCATCCCCATCTGTGCCTTTGGCTTATGACTCCGGTTTACCCCTTGGCTCTGGCATTTGGCTTCTCTCTCTCTCTCTGGTACTGACCCTTGGCTTGTTTCCTGGACTCAGCCCACCTTGAACCCAGCTCTACCCAGTAGGCAGTGGTGCAAGTAGAAATCATTTCTTGCTGTACGCTGCACTCATGGGAGGGACACAAAGGGGGGGGGCATGTGACCTTCCCATGTGACTCCTCCCTGCACCCAGCCCAGGGCCCCCTGGCTCTCTCCATGATCTACATCCATCCCACGTTACCTGGGGCGATCTGTCCTTCTCCCTCTGCACCGGAGACTTCTGTTGTCCAGACCCCAGGCAGGAGGACTCAGGAGATGCAGCTGTGTGGAAGGGTTGGGGGCAGTATCTTTATTTTATTTAATTTTAAAAATTTTAATTTTTAATTTAATTTATTTAAATTTAGTACAGCTGTGCCGGAGGAGCTGCTGGCGTGGGTCTGCCTGATGGCCCCACGTTCTGCTCCTTTCCCTGCTGTGGTTCCCGGGAGAGCCCTGTGGTTCAGCCCTGCCCTTCCACGGAGCTCCGTCTCCTCCATCTGAAAAGCAGCCCTGTCAGAGGAAAGGGATGGGAGTGGGGCGGAGCTGGGGGCGGTATAGTCGCTGGAGGAGCTGCCGGCTTTCTGCTCCTTTCCCCACTGGGAACCGCAGTGGGGAAAGGAGCAGAATGCCGGAAGCTCCTCTGGCGTGGCAGCACTGCTCCCAGCACCACCACCCCAGCCCTGTCCTCCGGTGGGGCTGCTGTACAGACGGAGGTGACACAGCTCCGTGGAAGGGCTGAGGACGGGGCTGGGGGCGGACTCCTCCTGTGTCTTTCCTGTATGCCTTACCCGCAATAAATATCTTACTGGTATGGCGTACTGTACCGTATCACCATACTTGCACCACTGCCAGCAGGTGAACTCTTGCTTCCACTACTAGGCCTGACTGCCCATGGCCTGGTCAGCTACAGTTTGAGTAGCCCAATGCAAAGGCTATGGACCCACCTTACTGGCATGGGCCCCACTCACGCCAATTTTTTGAGGCTCTTGTGCATCCTGGTCCATAAAATTAACCGGGTCTCCTAAGTGCACTTAGGAGTTCCCGCGCCGCTTCCCACAGCTTCCATTGGCTGGGAACGGTGAACCGCGGCCACTGGGAGCTGCGAGTGACTGTACTGCGGACGCTCAGGTAAACAAAGCGTCTCGCAGCCCACCAGGGGCTTACCCTGAACAAGCCACGAACCAAGTTTAGGAACCCCTGATCTACCCTGAAAGGCTGGCTATGGACCCACACACAGTGACAGCTATCATCGACAGGGACATTATTTTAGAATACATCAGCAATACCAGGAGAGATGAGCTGGAATGCCGTTGAGAAGTGAAGTCAGGAAAGTAATTGAAATACTTCTCTGATTGATTGTATTTACTGAGGGACAACCTATCCTAAATTCTTAATTACTGAGGGACAATCTACACTCAGTGCTATATTTGCTTTCCACAAGCTACTCTTAGAATATCCTTTTATGAGTGATGTACCCGAATATTTGGATGCTAATACTTCAACTATATTGCTGCACACATCCTCCAAGTACATCAAGAATTCAGGAACCAGTTAGAAGAGGTGAAGACAGTGTACAAGTGCCATGCCAACTGACACTGTCAGCCAATCCCCAACCTCAAGGTAGGGGATAAGGTTTGGCTGTCCATCCAAAACCTGTGATCCACCTGTACATCCATGAAGCTGGACCACAAGTACTTGGGGCCATCCAGTCTCCCCATCTCAAAAAAGATATATTGGAATTGGAAAAGATACAGAAAAGGGCAACAAAAATTATTAGGGGTATGGAACAGCTTCTGTATGAGGAGACATTAAAAAGATGGACTGTTCACCTTAGAAAAGAGACCACTAAGGGAGGATATGATAGCGGTCTATATAAAATCATGAATGGTGGAAAAAGTGAATAGGGAAGTGTTATTTACCATTTAACATAACACGTGAACCTGAGGTTGCCCAATGAAATCAATAGGCAGCAGGTTTAAAGCAAACAAAAAGAGGTACTTCTTCACAATGCACAGCCAACCTGTGGAACTCATTGCCAGGGGATGTTGTGAAGGCCAAAAGTGTAACTGGGTTCAAAACAGAACTAGATAAGTTCACGGAAGACAGGTCCATCAGTGGCTATTAGCCAAGATGGGCAGGGACTCAACTCCATGCTTTGGGGTGTCCCTAAACCTCAGACTGCCACAAGCTGGTACTGGATGACACGGGATCACTCAAAATCTCCCTGCTCTGTTCATTCCCTCTAAAGCAACTGGCACTGGCCACTGTCAGAGGACAGGATACTGGGCTAGATGGACCATTGGTTTGACCTAGTATGGCCATTCTTATGTTCTTATGTTAAGATATTTTCCTCTGCCCATCATATCTCTCAGACCTGGATTTGGTTTCACCAGCTGCTCTTCATCCAGGTGCTAATCCTATTCCATCACTGGGAAAACTGGGTTGAGAAGTATCTGAAAGGGCTCTTTAATTTTGGAAAATTCCTATGATGCTGTCAAACTTTCTAACAGACTCAAATCATCTGTCTGAGGCTGTTGCATTCTCAGGAGGGATTCTCAAGGGATTATCTGATTTTACATTTGTACCACACTAGTGCTTATCAAAACCATCCAAAAGGGTACTCAGCCAAAACCACAGTTTTGCCTGGTTCAGTGCTTAACTCACTGAATTTTGCTTAGATTTAGTATCAAACCATAATTCCCCTTCCCAGTACCTAAAACTTGACCCCTCTTCATTGATAAGGAGAACCTATTTGCACAGCCACTGGCAATTCAAAGTTTGGGTTTGCAATTAACCCCAAGTTTCATGTGGCTTTGGAGTCTCGTTGAAAATTTCACATTGTTTATTCCCGGCAATGTAGTCTCCTGTGCCTATTGCTTGTGCCCCCATCTGTCCGTTGATGCCCTTTTGTTATTCCAATGCCTTATTTGAATGCCTTTTTCTAGTTTGAGTTATGTTGAACTGGCTCTTCCTGTTTGTACATGAATAGTAGCTTCCTTCACATACATTCACCGCTACCTCCACCCCTCTGTTTAACACATTTTGCAGGTGTCTAGAATTAGTGAAGATTTTGCAGGCTTCTGGCGGAAGATATATAATGACAATACTGTCATTCCTTTAAAAATTCCAGGAGCAGCAGCACAGCAGCAGGTTTATTGTGTGCAAAGCATGGCACACACATGAATTGTCCATCCTGAACTGCTTTTTCCACATGGATTCCATTGAAAGTGCTAATAAAATGGAGTGGGGGCGGGAAGGCAAGAAGTGCTTTAAGGAGGCTAGCCACACATGTATTTGGACTTGAAACTTTGGTTGCATGCTGGCTGCTGTTATCTTTATTTAAACCAAGAGATACAAAATACAGGTTAATTCTGAAAGTCATCACAGTTATTTCATAGATTTTAAGGCTAAAGGAAGCCATTTGTGATCGTTAGGGCTGCAGGTTTGTCACAGTGGGGAAAAATGATACAGATACTGTGATTTTTCTCTTTGTCTGTGACTTGTCTTTGTGTCCATGATTTTTAAGAAATCACCATGCAGCGGTAGCTTCTGCGGCTCCTGTCCGACAGGGCTGAGTCCGACTCCCCGCTCCTGGTGCAGGGAGTCATAATACTGCTCCAGTTTGACCCAGCCACCCTTTCAGGCAGCCAGGCCAAACCTGAGTGGTGTTGCGACCCCGTGCACCAGGTCGCCGCACCCAGAGCAGGGAGCTGGGCACAGCCCTATAGAACAGGAGCCGCCGGGGCTGCTGCTGCGAGTTGAGTGCAGGATGGACTCCCCTCCGCCGGATCTCCCCTTCTGGCAGTGCCGGGATTAGGGCTTCAGGGCCGGGTCAGAGGGTGTTGCTGCATTTGGTTGGTTCCCCCTCGGCAGGGCGAGGAGGAGGAGAAGGATATTGGCCTATGATTTTAACAATGTATAGTTGAATTTTATTTGTCTCAGCATTTTTAAATCAAAAATCACAAAACCCTTGACTTACCATGACTGCTCTGTGGTTTTTGATTAAAAAATGCCGTGACGCATCCGCAGTCCTGGTGATCGTCTAGTCCTGCTCTTCTGTATAACACAGGCCGTAGAGTTTGATCCACTTTATCCCTGCATCTGGCCTGATAACTTGTGGTTGAAATAGAGCATATATAATATTTGAGACAGTAACTTTTGGAATGATACCCAGTTAACTGTGATATTATGTAATCAAATGTTTATCTGCACTGGGCCAAATTCTGCCTTCAGCTAAAGCACATTGCTCTCACTGCAGACAACTGGGATTACACACACAAACAGGTGACGGCAGAATCCGAGCCACTATAATTGAACAAAGTACACCTAAACTTACAGTCTGAAAAAAAAAATCTTTTATAAATTGTGATAATTACCAAAGAGGTTTGACGTGGTATCATATGTTGAACCAGGGAAATGAAATGGCTTTGAGTCATTTGAATTCCCTTTTGGTTTCATGTGGCAGATATCCATAAATCATACAGTTTGCAGTTTGGGCTGTTGGAATGGTTCTCTCTCTCTCTCTCTCTCTCTCTGTGTTTTAGAGGTAAAATGAATTTATGTAGTTGGGTTTAGTTACATATTCTAGAGGCTCCCTTTATATTGTTTTGCTTGAGCTGCTGCTATCAACAGAGGCGGCTTTGGAATAAATTGATAAATTAAATAGCAATAAGTCACCAGGACCTGGTATATATACATACACACACATCAATCACTCGTTACTCATCCAGAGCAGGGGTTCTCAAACTGGGGGTGGGGACCCCTTAGGGGGTCGTGAGGTTATTACCTGGGGAGTCAGGAGCTGTCAGCCTCCACCCCAAACCCCGATTCGCCTTCAGCATTTATAATGGTGTTAAATATATTAAAACGTGTTTTTAATTTATAAGGGGGGGCCGCACTCAGAGGCTTGCTGTGTGAAAGGGGTCACCAGTACAGTAGTTTGAGAACCAGTGATCCGGAGGACTAGAGAGCAGCAACAGAGTGCTGCAACTTTCTCACTCAAGGGTGTGCAACCGTCCCGTCCCTCCCCCCTCCTCGCGCCCCCCCCCCAGAGCGCAGCAAGTTTCAGCACTGTAAAGTGCCAGTGTAAACAGTGCACCAGTGCTGGGAGCCGCGCCTCTTGTGGAGGTGGGTTTTTTGCTGCACCGCAACCACACAAGCCATGTTAAAGCGCTGCTGCGGCAGTGCTTTAGCATTGCCAGTGTAGACTAGCCCTAAGACTGATATTGTTTAATATATTTACTAATTATCTGGAAAAGTAAGTGAGCAGTGAGGTAGCAAAAATGTGCAGATGACGCAAAGTTATTCAGGTTAGTCAAAATTAAATGAACTGTGAGGAAATTCCAAAGGCCAAATCTTCACAAAGCCAGGTGATAGGGCAACATGGGGACAGATGAAATTGAGGGTAGTTAAGTGCAAAGTAACCCACATTGGATAAAACAATTTGAGCCATGCATACACGTTACTGGGACTTCAAGAAATATATTAAACATGGATTCTGATACAGATCTTTGGGCACACCACTGTTAACCTCCTTCCATATTCAAAGTTGGCCTCCTACTCTTTGTTAAACCAGCTTTTAATTCATGACAGAACTTTAACCTCCCTCCATGAGTGCGTATTCTTCTCAACAGGAGACTTTCTTAAGGGCTCCAGTGGAACCACGCTGCCACTTAAATGGAGAGTCCAGCTGTAGTGTGTGTAGGGGGCAGAAAAGGGAAGCTTCAGAATGTAATGCAGCTATATGCAATGTTACATTTCTGACCGGAGCTCCAGGGAAGTAAAATAGATGGGTGCCCTGTGGATCTATCTAGACCAGTGCACTCAGTCACTCACCCACACACTGCAGTTGCACCTGATAAATAATCATAATAATAATGCCATACTTACGGTTGATGTCACTATCATTGTCTGTTCTGTGTTTATCTGGTTGTTAATGGGTTTGTTGAGTGGGATGGGTATGGAACTAGCTACTGCTACAGAGAATCATACTTGTATAGTGTTGTTTTTTAAATATGAAGGTATGCTGGACTCAATTTGATGCAGAGGAGAATTCTGATTATCAGTGAATCATTTGAGGTATTTTTACAGTATGTTCCCAGCTGATTGCATTTGCTGTCTCCTAGCCCTATAAAAATGACCTATTTTACTTCTATGGGTTCAGGAATAGAGAAGTGGGATATAAAACAAAAGTACTGAATAGTTGCTGTTCTGTGACATATTAGTAACCCAAGTCTAAATTGCATCCATAATCAACTTAACTTATAACCTCAATTTTTCTTGTAGGTTTTTTTTTTATTGTAACCTGTTTGGCCAGGTTCTCATGTGATCTTATAGAATGTCTTTTAAAATGAGCTTTGAGGTTTACTTGTGGCTCCCACAGGATTTTTTTTTTCCAGTATGAAGTTCCCACTTGGATAGCATGTCTTTATTTGTGTCTGACTTCAGTGCTCAGGAAAGACACCAGACTGACAATATTGGACAATATTGGAGACTAAAGTTCTCTATTTATCCACAGAACAAATACAGAGCAGTCAGTGGCAGTGCAAGCTTCCTAAAATTGCTGTTGGAGCGGGTCAAAATTTGTTCATCAGAATGATTTCCCAACAAATATGCCCTTTTTGTAAAACTGAAACTTTAAATTTTTAAAATTTCAGTTTTTCAGAATTTTTTTTTATTTTCCTTTGGGAGCATTGAAATAATAACTGCCTGCCTGGAAGGTTCTTATCAATTTCATCTTCTGCCTGGTGAAACTGGCAAGCTTTCCTTGAGGGCTGCTAAGGCTGAGTGCTCTGACTCCTTAACTCTCTAATTCTCAGCCTTCTCCCTAGCCCTGGGCCCAGAGGGGCAGAATGCCTGGGCACTCAGCATCTCCAGCTGCAGAGCTGGGGGGAGGTGAGAAGGCTGAACATGCCAGTTCTCCGCCTCCTTGGCAGCTGAGCTGGAAGGCTCTTGTCAATTTCTAGTGGGCAGTGGGGAAACTGAAAAATTCTGCTTCTGTTCTCCCAAATAGATTTTTTTTCTTGAAAACTCTTCCTACAAAAAAAAAATTTTTTTTTAAATTGCATTTTGACATTTTGTCCTAGGTTGGGACAATCTGCCCCTCCCCCCCCCGTGTGAAATTGTTTTACAGAAAGGGATTTCCATTTTTCAGGCCAATTCTACTTGCTCTGCCAGTATGCTTCACTCCTGACCTGGAACAAACATTGGCAGGGATGAAAGGATAATTCTGTCTCTTTATCTATACTATGTTTGCCAACAGTGGGCATAATTACAGTGGCGGTTTCTGAGATCTAGATACCTGTTCATTGGGAACTGATCCAAGACTGTCACATGCATGTTGTATAAGCCAGTGAATAGCCAGCCATCTGCTGGTAACAACTTTTGATCAATACTGAACTAAGCTGGATTTAAAATAACGTTGTGGAAGGCTAAGTGTCCCATTTCCAGTCTCCCAAGCTAACCTGTGCTCCAATATCATCTCTTTTCTTAAGAAACCTACATAATACTGATACCACACTTTTCTTTCAAACAGTCTCCATTACTATTCGTTTATGCAGACCATCCCAAATTCTGCTTTTGATTACATCTGTTCAACCGAAGTGATTTGAATCAGATCATCCATGTTATTCAATTTGGTTTGAATCAGTGAGGTTGTATGGCTATAACTGCCCACTCAGTATCACCATCCTTCTAAGATGCACCTGTTTCTTGATTTAGAGTAATGATTTTCACTTTCTACAGTGAGAAACCTTATCTCTGATTAGTTCTATCTGTTCATGATGTCCCTTAGGTAAGGTCTTTAGTTATGAAGCCCTTTCTAGCTCAGTCTCCCTTTGTTCTTTGCAAATACTTCTTTCCTGAACCTGACACTAAATGACTTGCATACATATAGGCTGACTGCTTCTCTAGTGGAGAGAGATATTCACTCTTTAAGGGGCTTCTATATTGAAAAGGAATAGACACTTGCTACCCTCAGCCATAACAATAAAATAGAAGATGAAAAATCCCACCAAATGTATTTACAGCTACTATCTTGGATTAGATCCATCTGAGTAATCACAATGGCAAGTTTTACAGCTTTAAAATGTGTTTTGAACAATAAAATCTGTGGTTCTAATACAAAGTGATGCTTTCAAAGCCACAGGAATTAGCTCTTTAGGTTTACAAAATTCAAGATGGCAGCTGTGTTTTCATGATTCCTGGGGAATGTGAAAAATGTAGCTTTTGGTCTCATGGGACATGATACTTTTAAAAGTTACAGAACTCTATTTTGTATAGTAATTTTCATTTCACTAGTACTTATAGGTTTACAAGCAATTTTAGAAAGCATATATAACCATCCTGTAATGTTAAGAGTCTGGAATATTCTGCTTTAGTGCTGTGTCAGGGCTTGGCTGAGCCTGTTAAGTAAATACATGTGAATCAGTTCTTTGAAAAAAAGAAAGAACCAAGTTTCTCTTAAAGGGGTTCAAATTCACAACCTCATTATTTACATTGATGGTATCATTGCTAACTAGTATTCATATGCCTCCTACAGATGTGAAATTTTTGCGGACAAGGAGGCAAAGCATTCTTGGCTATTTGCAATATATGGTGAATAACTTACATTTATAGTGTAGTTTTTATCCTGAAGGAATCCCAGATTGCTTTACAAACTATTTTTATAGGAATCACTTCACTCATCACTGAAATGGAGCCAGTTCTGGGGTCTAACATGGCAAGCGTTCAACAATAATTTAAACTGCAAAACTTCTGCTAAATTGGAACAATTATACAGATTTCAACATTTTTGATGACGTTTCCCATTAAAGGCCAGATTCTCAACTGGTGTAAACTGGCATTTAGCGTCATTGACTTTTGTGGTGTTACACTGATGTACACCAGCTGACGAGCTGTCCCTAAGTATTTTTTTCACTATATAAAGTTTTTCCATAACTTCAAAAGCCACTTCCATTCAAATTCACACTTGTGAATTATGCAGCAGCTGCCAGAAGAAGAGGGCTCCAACATCTAGGAATGAGCACACAGCTCAGAACGTCCTGACTCCTATTCTCACCTCTGCCACTGTCTGACCTTAATAATGCTTTGCACTTTTATAGCACGTTGCAAAAAAAGAAAAAAAAAAAAGGGCCACATTCAGAGTCCACATTGGCTCGTTTTAAGATGACAGAAAACAAAGTAGACATATCCTTGCTTTCACCAAGTGGACATATGGAAGGGCAGCCCAGCCCAGAAAGTAGACTGCAGAGGCTAGGAAGTGGGCATAACTAGGGTGACCTCTTTATGTTGATTTTAATTAAAAGATGTTTGATAATGAGAAGACTGGATGGATGGTCCAGTGGCTAGGGCACTAGCGTGGGAGTTGGGAGACATGGATTCAGTTGGTTGCTCTGTCACTGACTTCCTGCGTGTCTTTGGGCAAGTCACTTAGGCCAGGTGTACACTGGGGGGGGGGGGATCAATCTAAGTTACGCAACTTCAGCTATGTGAATAACGTAGCTGAAGTCGACGTACTTAGATCTAGTCACCGCGATGTCTTCACTGCGGTGAGTTGACAGCTGATGCTCCCCCGTTGACTCTGCCTGCGCCTCTTGCTCTGGTGGAGTACCGGAGTCGACGGGAGAGTGCTTGGCGGTCGATTTATCGCGTCTAAACATGATAAATCGATCCCCACTGGATCAATTGCTGTCCGTCGATTCTGCGGGTAACGTAGACAAGCCCTTAGTCTGTCTGTGCCTCAGTCCCGTCTGTAAAATGGGGATATCAATGCTCCCTAACTTGCCTGGGTGTTGAGGATAAATGCACTAAAGATTGTATAAGTTCTATGGATAGATTTCAAAAACTGCCATGATAGTCACTTTGATAGTTTTTGGCTTTGTCTCTGTTTTAAGATATGCAAGAAATTTGTGATTTCGTATTTTAGGCATCCAAGATAGTGTTGGATTGTTAGTTTGCCAGAGGACTATTTTGTTTTTGTTTGTGATCCCGTTCAAATATCTGCAAATACTGGGTCAGTTCTGCAGTTCTAACTCACTTCTCACTTCATCAAAACTCCCATTAAAATAAATGGGATATTTGCCTTAGTTTAGGACTGAACGATTTGGTCTGGTCTGCATAGATGCTACAAACTTTGTGCTCTATGCTAAGGAAAATTGTATTCTGAGGAAATGAATCAACAATTCCCTTTCAGCAATGATGTTTTTATTCTAAAAAGTATGCAAAGTCTTATGATCTAGTAAAATATATGACACGACAGAAAGCTCTCCAAAACATATTTTTAGTCTCTGGGTTCCTATAATCCAGGAACTTTCCACTGGATCTAGTTGTCCTCTTCTGAAGGCTTTTATTGCGAGAGACTTCAAGAATGAGGACCATCACACAGTGAGTGGAATTGTGTTGAATAGGATAGGTGCATATAAGCTCCCCCCCCCCCCCGCGAGAAACTGGAGAGTGAGTTCATGATTTCAGATGCTTTATTGTATATTGCTAGTGATCTTGATGAATGAGTCACTCTTTGTTCCTCTCCTGGCTGATGTTCATATAGTATGTATGCTCACTATTGTATGCTTTACAGTTAGTGTAAATGTTACAATCTAGTTTGTGTGTGTGTGTTTTGAGTGAGCTAAAATGACTTTATTTTAATGAGAATTCAATCTTGGAATTCCTGCCTATAGCAGTAGGACTGCTAGTATTTGAGTTTTTGGCTTTATAGACCCAGGAAAATAGTTCTAGAGCCAAAAGTGTGACTTACTTGGCTGGCGGTAGAATTTCCTCTATCTATCTCACTCTGCATGTGGTAGAACTTAAGACATCATTTCATTTATGACAGGCAAATAGTTTGCAAAAAAGAAAAAAAATCTACTTGAACATTGATGTTAAGGATCTGTGTCACATATGTGTAGGTGTAAACCCATTACACACCCAGGCTGATATAGAGACCTCTGTCCAGAGGCAAAGGTCTCATAGGATTGTTTTCTGAAATACCTCACCAAAATGAACACAAGAAACTCTCTGTTTAGTATGTGTAGGGACTGCAAAGTGATGATAGAATCAATAATTACTAGGGCTGTCAAGCGATTAAAAAAATTAATCACGATTAATCATGCAGTTAAAAGAATTAATTGCGATTAATCGCACGATTAATCGTGCCGTTAAACAATAATAGAATACCATTTATTTAAATATTTTGGATGTTTTCTACATTTTCAAATACATTTATTTAAATTACAACACAGAATACAAAATGTACAGTTTTCACTTTATTTTTGATTACAAATTTTTGCACTGTAAAAAACAAAAGAAATAGTATTTTTCAATTGACCTAATACAAGTACTGTAGTGCAATCTCTTTATCATGAAAGTTGAACTTACAAATGTAGAATTATGTTCAAAAAGCCCTGCATTAAAAAATAAAACAATGTAAAACTTTAGAGCCTACAAGTCCAATCAGTTCTACTTCTTGTTCAGCCATTTGCTCAGACAAACAAGTTTATTTACATTTGCAGAAGATAATGCTGCCTACTTCTTGTTTACAATGTCACCTGAAAGTGAGAACAGGTGTTTGCATGGCACAGTTGTAGCTAGTGTAGCAAGATATTTACATGCCAGATGCACTAAAGATTCATATGTCCCTTCATGCTTCAACCACCATTCGAGGGGACATGCGTCCATGCTGATAATCATCCAAAGCAGTGCGGACCGACGCATGTTCATTTTCATCATCATGAGTCAGATGACACCAGCAGAAGGTTGATTTTCTTTTTTGGTGGTTTGGGTTCTGTAGTTTCCGCATCAGTGTTGCTCTTTTAAGACTTCTGAAAGCATGCTCCACACCTCGCCCCATTCAGATTTTGGAAGGCACTTCAGATTCTTAAATCTTGGGTCGAGTGCTGTAGCTATCTTTAGAAATTTCACGTTGGTATCTTCTTTACATTTTGTCAAATTTGCAGTGAAACTGTTCTTAAAACAAACAACATGTGCTGGGTCATCATCCAAGACTGCTATAATATGAAATATATGGCAGAATGCGGGTAAAACAGAGCAATAGACATACAATTATCCCCCAAGGAGTTCAGTCACAAATTTAATTAATGTATTACTTTTTTAACAAGCATCATCAGCATGGAAGCATGTCCTCTGGAACAATGGCCAAAGCATGAAGAGGCATATGAATCTTTAGCGCATCTGGCACATAAATATTTTCCGACACCAGCTACAACAGTGCCATGCAAATGTCTGTTCTCACTTTCAGGTGACATTGTAACTAAGATGTGGGCAGCATTATCTCCTGTAAATGAAAACAAACGTATTTCTCTTAGCGATTGGCTGAACAAGAAGTAGGACTAAGTGTACTTGTAGGATCTAAAGTTTTACATTGTTTTTGTTTTTGAGTGCAGCTATGTAACAAAAAAACCTACATTTGTAAGTTGCACTTTCATGATAAAATGATTGCACTACAGTACTTGTATGAGGTGACTAGAAAAATACTATTTCTTTTTATCATTTTTATAGCACAAATATTTGTAATAAAAATAATATAAAGTGAGCACTGTAAACTTTGTATTCTATGCTGTAACTGAAATACCTATATTTGAAAAAGTAGAAAAACAAAATATTTAATAAATTTCAGTTGGTATTCTATTGTTAAACAGTGCGATTAATCACGATTAATTTTTTAATCTCAATTAATTTTTTTGAGTAAATCGCGTGAGTTAACTGCGATTAATCAACAGCCCTAATAATTACATGTCAGTTTCATTCTAGGGGCCAGTAGTAATGATCTTCATCTTCAAGTGGTGACTGAAGGTTGGGGTTTCATCGTTTTAGGTTGTATCGATGTGGAAGTATTTAAAGGTTGACCTCATATTCCTATATAGTTACATTTATAAACAAAATAAAACTTTATAAGAAATATTTCTAGAAATGTGAGAACTGATTAGCTCATTGTTTAAAGAAGCTAATCAAAGATGATGAATTCTTTAGGAGATGTTGAGCATAAGATTATTATTATTATTATTATTATTATTATTATTTATTATTAAGATCTGATAATGTGTTCAGTGCTGCATAATACACACACTTTTATAATTTATTATTTCTATTGTAGTGGCTAGTAGCCTCAGGTATGGACCAGGACCTCATTGTGTTAGGCACTATGCAAACACAGAATAAAAGAGCCCTGCCCCAAAGAGCTTACTATACAGACACTCCCCAACTTACGCAAGCGTTCCATTCTGAAACGCCTTGTGTAACTCGAATTTTGCATAAGTCGGAAATGTATACCCGACAATTACGCAAAAAAACAAAAAACCCACCCTCCTATTTCTAGGTCACGGAACTTTTTCCGTAAGTGCGGATTTCCGTAAGTCGGGTTTGTATAACCCGGGGGGCGTCTGTATAAGTCTAAGACAAGCGATAACAGATGGGTATGGACAGATGGATAGGGGAGTACAAGGAAACAATGAGAAAGTATTGTCTAAATAGGTGGGGGAAGGGATAGAACACACAGGCAGAGTAAGCAGTGTGATGATGGCAAGCATCACATTTAGTTGCATGATTTATTTATTTATTTATTGGTGTGTTGACTTCAGAAGAGATCAGCTAACTGGAAAGAGTACACTGTGAGGAGGCAGGAAAGGTTGGTGCAAATAGCCAATCAGCACTGGCCAGAGAAAGTCAAAGAACTTTCTACAAATGGAACTTCTTCCATTTGACTGGAATGTCCAGCAATCCAGAGGTCCTGACTTAGGCTACTTCTGGTCCTACCAGTCTTTGGCCAGCAGCTCTCTGCAATTTCCCCCCAAGCCACATGGTGGGGGGATGAGGAAGCTCCACCAGGACCATAGTGACCCTAGAGTGGCAGGGGTGATACCTGCACAAAATACAGAGTTCCCTGCACTGCAAAAAGAGTTCTGTCCTGTGACGGGATAGACACAACATAGACAGAATGCACTAGGAAACCCAGAGGAGGAAATAATTATGATTTAAAAAAATAAATTATTAATAAAATTGATTAACATCTCACAGTAAACAGTCACATGAGACCTACTTTAATGCCTCTTGCCTGTTCACAAGTGAATTGGATTATGTAATTATGCTTTTTGATAGTTGGTGGGTATGCCAATGTTTTTTGGAAGTAATCCAGCAAGTTGATTGACTAAGGCCCTGAACCTGCAATGAACTCAGCACAAACAGAGCTCTATGCCTACACAGAGGCCGCTTGGTATGAATGCAGCATGGAGTATGTTGCAGAATCAAGGTCTAAGTGATTAAGAGATTGACTCTGCAAGATGCAGAGCATTCCCATACGTTGTTGAGTGTCTTCCACTGTCACTGATTGCAGTGGGAGTTCATGGCACTAAGGATCTAGCAGAAGTAAGCAATGTGGTATTGGGGGCTCTGTGCCTTTAAAGGCTGAGCTTCCTAAATGGAGATTGGGTGGGGCACCCTGCAGCTCTTGTTGTTAGGCCCAGCTGGTTAGAACCAAACATTGAGTAAAGCAGATGTCTTGCAAGCACCTAAGCACTCAGTGATTCCTCAACGCCACCACCAGCCTCTTGCAGCATTGAGCCCTAAAGACTGAGCTCTGCACTCGGATCCAGATGAGTGTACTCCTGGGCTGGTGTGAATCTAATTGCGGGATCAGGGCTTTACATTGTCGTTTTTGCCTGTGTTAAGTGAGGAAGAGAAAAGAGGAAAGGGATATGCTCATTTTTCATGGGATAAGGCATTCTCCTCTTCCCACAATGTACTATAGTTCATGGCCAAAATGTTATGCCTAAATATGGCTCCTAATTAATATTTAGACCCCTAAATATAAGTGTTCTGATTTTCAAAGCTCCCATTGCCTTCACTGGGATATTTGCGTACTTTCTGAAAATCTGGCCAGACCACTTATATTTATGTGCCTACGTTAGGATTTAGGATCCTAACTTAGTCTTGAGGGGTGGGATTTTCCATACACCCTAAGGGAATCAAGCACCACGGGGCTTGTGGTCCTAAGGGCTTGTCTACACTACCGCGTGGGGTCGATCTAAGATACGCAACTTCAGCTATGTGAATAGCGTAGCTGAAGTTGACGTACTTAGATCTACTTACCACAGTGTCTTCACTGTGGTAAGTCGACAGCTGACGCTCTCCTGTCGACTCCGCTTGCGCTTCTCTTTCTGGTGGAGTACCAGAGTCGACGGGAGAGCGCTCAGTGGTCAATTTAGACGCAATAAATCAATCCCCGCTGGATCGATCGCTGCCTTACTCTCTCAGGCACTTTTGAATACCTCCTCCCAATATTATAATTTGAAATCCTTCCTTATTAGTTAAGGATAGGGTGACCATACATCCCGTTTTGGCCAGGACCGTCCCTTTTTTAAGTCCTGTCCCAGCTGTCCTGACTTTTTTTCGAAAAGGAGGCATTTGTCCCGTTTGCTGTCGCTGACTTGATCAGTTGGTAAAAGCAAATGGGACAAATGCCCACTTTGGTCAAAAAAGTGCGTTGCAGTGTGGAAGGGGTGAGCGGAGATGCCAGCCCCCCGCAGAGGGAGGCAGGGCTGGAGGGGGAGCAGGGTGCCATCATTCCCCTCCTCCCCCACAGGATTCCAGCAACTGGGCAGCAGCCTCCTGAGGGGCCCCGCAGGGTTCCAGCGACCAGGCAACAACCTCGCTGTGAGGGGGGTTCCAGCCAGCAACAGAATGGGGGGAGGGGCCTTGGGTGAGCGGCTGGGGATGTCCCATTTTCTCTTTGGGAAATATGGTCTCCCTAGTTAAGGAATAGCATTTGCATGAATAGCTAGGATGAAATCCTGGCCCCATTGAAGTCAGTGGGAATTTTGCCATTGGCTTCATTGGCGCCAGGATTTCACCCTAGCTATTCATACAAATGCCCACTGACTTCAGTGGGGCCGGGACTTCACCCTGAATGACTATTGCTTTACAGATGGTGAATTGCATTACTTCAATTGCTTTCGTTGCGTTTTAACAAGACCTATCATTACACATGTTTAGTTGTTTTTAAAGATATAGTTTGTATTTTGTGCACTCAGATTGCTGAATTTGAATAGAGAGACTAAGCATGCTCTTCTAAGTGTAAGAAGAACACTGAAAATCTGCCTTAATAAGGACTGTTAAATTAAAATTAAGAGATAGCGAGACTAAACCAGAGGATGATAACACGTGAAACAGGTGAGAGAGGGCTTAGGCTAGCTCTGGGCAAACACTTTGAGACAAACAATGTATTCAGTACATTTATTTTTTTCCCCTTGTTTGTGAATAGTTCATGAACATACAGCAATTTTCTATGTATTTGCTCTCTGAAATTGTTCAAACTTTTTTTGTGAGCAAATTTCTGTCTATGGATTGCTCATAAACTATTCATTATGATAATTACAATTCAGTAATCAAGCTATATGACTGGTTCCCATAATCACATGGTATTGTTGTTTCTTGAATAGGTGACTGAAAGTGTATAAACACTTCATCCAGAAGCATTGCTCAATTCCCTGTCATTTTCAGAATTAATCCTCTTTTGGGACAGAACTTCCAAGAATGAGGGCTTCTGTGAGGGTAGGAGGACATACACTGGGCTAGACTTTGAAACACTCCTTCTTTGCACCCCCAGATTCCAAATGCATTTAGCCAGTGGTTCTCAACCTTTCCAGATTACTGTATCTCTTTCAGGAGTTTGAAGCCTGAGCCCCACCTCCTGGGGCTGAAGCATGTAACATAGTTTTGTGGGGCACCTTAGATTCGTGGCATGGGCCCCATGCAGTTGCCGTGCTTGCCACCCCCTAATGCCAGCCCTGCACTTGCGACCCTCCTAACCTGTTACAAGACCCCCTGGGGGTCATGATGCCCAGGTTGAGAAACAGTAATCTAGATGATTCTGGAATCTGGAAGACATCTGCATACCACCATGTGTACCCCTGGTTGAGAACCACTGCACTAAGCTATTTATACTCTTATGTCAATGACTTAAAATAAAAATGTATCTGATTTTAAAATTACTGGGGCATGTTGCTCAACAATAGTTCTTTCTAATGAAGGGCCTAACACACAGGCTTCCTAGGTAATTCTGTACTATTATTGATTTACCATTGGTGTCTCTAATAGTAGCATGCTTTAAAGGAATTGACAAGTCCTACTGAGTTTTGTCCAGTAGTGGTTACTTAATCTATCTCCCCTTGTAAGTATTCTCACACTTCTTATCAAACTGTCTGTACTGAGCTATCTTGATTATCACTTCAAAAGTTTTTTTCTCTTACTTAATTGGCCTCTCAAAGTTGGTAAGACAACTCCCACCTGTTCATGCTCTCTGTATGTGTGTATATATATCTCCTCAATATATGTTTCACTCTGTGCATCCGAAGAAGTGGGCTGTAGCCCACGAAAGCTTATGCTCTAATAAATTTGTTAGTCTCTAAGGTGCCACAAGTACTCCTGTTCTTAATTTGCTTGCAGAGTCATGAACTTCATTTCAAAGTGATCAAAAATGACTGTGTGTTAGAAATGCCCTACAATTAACATTCTTTAAAATATGCAAATATTTGTATCATTGCCTGCGTAAATCTAAGTATTTTGACACATAATGAAATTGCATCAACATCAGGAACACATTAAACAACTGTGATAACCACTGAGATTCTATTACATCTTGATGATCTTTCAAAATCCAGCTGATGTAAACACTGTTAAGCCTGTAGTAGCAATGATGTAATTTGCCTTGTAAACAGTTTGAGGGCTTTAGATGAAAAAGATCAACCTTAGCACTACAGTTTATAAACAAGCCACCAAAAATGTACACACAGAAAAGTCACACATTTCAACAATTTGTGCCTACAAGATATTAATCAGAGCTCTTTAGGTCGGGGACGCTGTCTTTTTGTTCTGTGTTAGTACCGCACTTAGCACAATGGGGTCCTGGTCCCTGACTAGGGCTTCTTGGTGCTGCCACAAGACAAATAATAATAAATATAAGGGCATCTCACTCTGGCCCAAAGAAATTTGGATGCCCAGTTCTCATTAAAATTTAATGGGGACTGGGCATCCAAATCCCCTAGGCATCTTTCAAAATCTGAGTCCCAACATCCACCACAACAGTTCCCTCAGTACCTTGGTGGCACATTGGTTCAAACTGACTCAGAAAGAGAAGTGTGCACCTCTTACAGATTCTGTGTATTCCTTTTAAAAATCCCATCAATGCATTTACCAAACCACACCATGCTTGTCTTATGAGATCTGATAGGGTTCAAGCCAGAGGTGGCATGGCTGTAGACAAAGCACTATAAAAAACCTTTAAAAAATTGTACTGCCTCATCTCACAGACACTATAAGGAGATCTATCCTAAAACAGCTCTCTCTAAGTCAAAAATTACAGCTCTTAATATATGCTGCTTTCCTACACCATTGCATTGGCTACAATTCACGTGGAGCAGAACCCTCAGTTTCATGAAAAAAAAAACTGCTCTATAAGCAGTGTTTCATTGTAAAAAGAGGCCTACGTGGCAAAGATGCAGAAGGCAATACTGTTTGGGATGAGCGTGCAGAGGGGACCATTCCAAAGATGTTCTGTTTTGAGGGGTATGGGGGCATGGTGACTCCTTAAAATTTTGTGTGTGGGGAAGGTCTTTCCTTGTGTTATGTTCAATTGTAGAAAAAGCGGAGCTGTCCAGCAGTGCAGACAAAAGATACTAAATTTTCTTGGGGATATAGAAACCGAATGCCTGTTACACAAGTGTGTGTGTGTGGTGTGTGTGTGTGAGAGAAAGAGAGAGAGAAAAATGCTCTCCTACCACTTTCCTGCCCCCCTTCTACTAGCATTCTTGCTCGTTTGCAGTCTGTATTATTTTGAACACTTGCCCATGCTGTAGGATCTAATGAAGCATTGAATGTTTCTGACATCATCCACAAATGTTAAATACAAGTGGAGCTGGGTAGATGGACGTTCTCCTTTTGAAACACATTTTGAAACGCTGCAGTCTTCAAAGCTGGCTTACATACACTGTGTCACGATACACAGCCTTTTGTTTTGCATAAGTGTTTGTTTTAATGAGGTAGCCCAATGCAGCTCATTGAAATCAAAACCATATGATGCACCCTAGGCAAAAGAAAGGCAAAAACGATACAGATTTTTGAAGAGGGCTAGTCATACCACAGGTTACCATTATTACAGAAAAAACAACAAGAATTTTAATATAGCTGTCTGGCCAAATATATTAATTTAACTTGAATGGCTTTTTCTGATATAGCTGTGAGGCACAATGTTCTACTGGCAAGCATCTTCAAAACCTTTTTTAGAAGATTCATTTCAAATTATTTCTGTGCACCAGATTTTGATGGTATGTACATTTGGGAGTCCCATGAAAAAGTACCTTTTGATCATTTTGGTGACCTCTTTTGGGGTTTACCTAAAAGGGGAGAGTTTAAAAATGTACCCCTTTGTATTACAATGTGTCTCGTAAAATATTGAAAATCTAGCACTTTGGTCACTGCAGGAAGCATCCTGAGGTAAACTGTCTATGCAGCAGCTCTTTAAAATAAAACAAATGCTGACATGAGCCAGCACAAGAATGCACTTTTTATTTAATGAAATACCCTTCACACAGATCAGAACCTTATCTAGTTTTTTGGTCCTAGGTTTCCAAAGAGCTCACTATCCAAAAGCTCCCATAGCTCACAAAAAAACAAAACAAAAAAAAACACCTGTTTGGTACTGAAAGCTCGTGAACATCTGGACAATTCATTTAGGTGCCTAGATGCAGGCTGAGCTCATTTAAAATCTGGTTCTAGTGGTGGATGCGGAGCACTTTTGACAAACTGACCTTTATTGTGTCAATTCTTTGTCATACTTTTATCAACCTGAAAATGCTTTTCCCCCCTTAACCAGTTGTGTCCTTTTCCAGTTGACAAATCTGGGACATTCTCTCCCTTGTGTGTAAGTAGAGAGAACATGATCTCTTCTGTTTTTTCTTAACGCCCATGTCAGTTTACATACCAACAGCACCTTGTCTTGACTGAACATCTTTGCACAATAGTATCATCCCATGGCAGCATAGCTCGGGGACATGGCAAGCTCCAGAATTCTCAATATGCTGAGCACCCTCAGCACCCATCCATGTCAGTGAGAGTCGAGGTGCTCAGCTCCTCCTTGCACAACAGAGCCTATTACAGTAACTCCCCACTTAAAGTCATCCCGGTTAACGTTGTTTCGTTGTTATGTTGCTGATCAATTAGGGAACATGCTCGTTTAAAGTTGTGCAATGCTCCCTTCTAACGTCGTTTGGCAGCCGCCTGCTTTGTCCACTGCTTGCAGGAAGAGCAGCCCATTGCAGCTAGCTGGTGGGGGCGTGGAACCAAGGTGGACCGGCAGCCCCCCATCAGCTCCCCCTATCAGCTCCCTGTTCCCCTAAGTTCCCTCTGCAGCAGCTGCCCAGCAGGCTAGCAATTGCAGCTGTCCCTCCCCCCACTGCCATATGCTGCTCCTGCCCTCTGCCTTGGAGCTGCTCCCCGAGACTCCTGCTTGCTGTGTGGGGGGGAGGGGAGGAAGAGTGGGGCTAATGTCAGGGTGTCCCCCTCCCCCCTGCTTCTGCACCCTGCTTACCCCATCTTCCATAGAACAGGGGGGACACATGACAGGGCTCAGGACGGAGGGAGCTGCTGCCAGCAGCTGAGGTCTCAGCAAGCTGATCTAATTAACAAGGCAGTTTACTTAAAGGGGAAATGTGCATCTCCCTCTCTCACACACGGTGTGTGTCTCTTTCTGCGATGCTGTCTCCCCTCCCTCCATTCCTGCTGCCTTGTAGAGTGTAAGAGTTAACCCTTGAGGGCTCAGCCAATTACTAGTTCATCATTTAGCAGTAAGGCATTCCCTGGGAAATATCCCACCCTCTGACTCCTCCACCTCAACCAAGCTTCACAATCATCATCATTGTGTACCAGGATTAAATTGTTTGTTTAAAACTTATACTGTGTGTGTGTGTGTGTGTGTGTGTGTGTATATATATATATATATATATAATATAGTCTTTTGTCTGGTGAAAAAAAATTCCCTGGAACCTAACCCCCTCATTTACATTAATTCTTATGGGGAAATTGGATTCGCTTAACATCGTTTTGCTTAAAGTCGCATTTTTCAGGAACATAACTACAACGTTAAGTGAGGAGTTACTGTATTAGTTTGCTGCTGGTACAGAGCCAGAGAAATTGTACTAAACCCTTTTGGCTCAATACTAACTGCTCAGCATAGCTGAAGGAGGGGGGAAAGTGTCTATACGTTGCCATCCTGCTCACCTGATCCTGGGCTGGTTGGTTCCCAAATGGTGGCAGGAGTAACTTAGAACAGCCTATGCAGTGATGAGCTGCCAAAATCTTAACAACTGGTTCCCTCCTCCTCACCCCACGAGGGGGTCGTGGTCCGCCCCCGCCCCCCGGGACTCCTGCCCCATCCAACCCCCCACGTTCCTTGATACCCCCCCGACACCTGCCCCATCCACCCCCCTTCCCTGTCCCCTGACTGCCCCCCGCTGCCCCATCCAACCCCTCCTCTCATTCCTGATGGCCCCCCGGGACCCCTGCCCCATCCAACCACCCCTTCTCTCTGTCCCCTGACTGTCCCTGGAACTCCTGCCCCTGACTGCCTCCCACCGCCCCATCCAACCCCTGCTCCTTCCTGACTGCCCCCCAGGACCTTTGCCCCCATTCAATCCCCCTGTTCCCTGCCCTCTGACTGCCCCGACCCCCACCACTACCCCGAACTCCCCTGCCCTCTATCCAACACCCTCTCCCTGCTCCCTTACCGCGCTGCCTGGAGGTGGCTGGCGGCACTACAGCTGCGCCGTTCGGCCAGGGCTACTGGGCCGGAGCTGTTCGGCCGGGGCCACTGGGCCGGAGCTGCTGGGCCGCTAGGCTGGAGCCACTGGGCCGGGGCCGCGGGGCCAGGGCCGGGGCTGGAGCCGCTCGGCCGGGCCACGCCTCCCTGAAACCCTCCTCACGCCCCCCCGCCCCAGCTCACCTGCGCGAAGCTGCCGCTTGCTTCTCAGCCCTCCCAGGCAAACAGCTGATTCGCGGGAAGCAGGGGAGGAGGAGGAGAAGAGGGGTGGTGCATTCAGGGGAGGAGGTGGAGGTGAGCTGGGGCCGGGGGCGGGGCGGGGAGCTGCCGGAGCTTTACCACTTGTTAAATTTAAAAGCCCTTTTAGAACCAGTTGTCCCACGCGGGACAACCGGTTCTAAAAGGGCTTCTAAATTTAACAACCGGTTCCGGCGAACCGGCTCCAGCTCACCACTGAGCCTATGGGATACTCTAACTTGCACCAGCTGCAGTGATCCCATAAGAACCACTGGGCTGGCTGTGGATCAACAGATGCTGGTTCTACGCTAGCTGAAGGTTCCTATACATCAAAGGGAATCCTCAGTTACCACTTTACAGCAGCTTTTTGGCTGCTTTGTGCTAATGCTAG
Organism: Terrapene triunguis; assembly: GCF_002925995.2. Taxonomy (NCBI): domain Eukaryota; kingdom Metazoa; phylum Chordata; order Testudines; family Emydidae; genus Terrapene; species Terrapene triunguis. The sequence continues at coordinate 4,017,536 of NW_020664382.1, forward strand.
AGCATAAAACAGCTGATCAGAGCCAATGATCTGACTTTATGTTCTTAACAAGGCAACAGAACTAATTTTAGAAAGGAAAATGATATTTTGTTTTATATCTCTTAAAATTCAGTCTCCATTTAAAATATCCACATAACCATTTACTTTTCTCTGTATGCTTTCAATGATTTTGGAGCCACAAAAACAGTTAAAACATTTATGATAAGATCAGTTGAGGAAATAAAATATTAATATTTCATCCACTTCTATTGTAACACATGTTGCATTATGCTGTACTGAAATTGAATTAAAGTTTTCTCAGTCCCAAGCAAATCACAAGAACACTATAATGATTTTTTGATGTTTAACCCATATCAGCAGTTTGAGGTATATCATAGCATCTTTTCTCAGACACAGAGAGGATGAAACCCACTAATAGAGAGCCCACCACCAAGGATGGTGGTATTGTTAATCATCATCATCATGTTCATTTCAGTGGTGCCTAGTGGCCTACCAAGAATAGGTATATATTGTGCTAGGCACTGTACAGAGTAGTAGCTGTTCCCTGTTCAGAATGTTGTATCATTCCCCCTCCCTCTGATCCCATGGAAGGGCTTCTGTGAAAATATCATGCAAATGCTCCAGCCCTCTGCAGACATACAGTATTTTTGAACTCAGTATTCTTCAGGGTTGGAGAACCGAACCATTCTACTTGCATTGTTCATGGGAACAAATCCCCACCCCCCGCTCCCAGCACCCCACACGCACACGCCCATTCCTGCCCCCAACTGATAACATGCTATCTCTGGAGCTTTGCCCATGGGGTTTTCTGTGAGAGGACATGATAAGACCCATTGTCAATAAATCTAAGACAATTTTACGCAGTATTTTTGGTGTATGTTTCTTCCTTTGCCTTGTATTTGTGTTTGGTGATAGATTGCCTTTCACATCTATGAGAGAGATGGGCACAGACTAAAACCTTGGCTCCTTCAGACACAATTGAAATTTGTAGGGAGTGGGGTTGAGTACAGAATCATGGCCAGCCCTTATCTGGGCAATGGGCAAAACCAACCCCCTCCCAGACATAAATATCCCACACTTTGTGGAATTCAAAATCTGAATCCTGAGCTGAATTGTATTGCTCAGGCCCATTTCTATCATCAGTACATACACATGGCTAGCAAAATGAACAGGGAGCTATTGGATTGGATACACTGCCTTTGACGTCTTCAATAGTCAATGTTTTTTTTAAGAGGTAGTATTGTTCTTTAACTAGATATTCATCCTTCCAGTAGCACCAGCAACTATAAGAACCATTTTATTAATGGAAAGAGTATTTATCCAAGATGTAAAAGTTGTCTGTTGTAGATCAGAAGATTGATTTGTATCCACACAAAATTTTCTAATGAACCCTGCTTTCTAGGTTTCTTTATTATAACAATTCTTTGGCATCCTGGCTGGCTAAGTTTGCACCATTGGTCACCAGCTATGTTAAAGTTTCGACTCAGCAAAGCTGGTTTTCCTCAGAGTTCCGTGTCTTCAAATGATTGGTTTGCTGTTCTAAGCATTGTTGGAGGATATCCAAACTTGTGTCTGATCTGGGTATTTTGCAACAAAATGTTCTTGTTTATAAGGATTGCCTTGCTTTTATGAAGCTGCAACTTTTTTTGTTTGCTTTGTTGAGGCATCCAGCTGTAACTCTTAGTGGGCCAGATCCTGAGAGATGCTGAAGACTTGCAATGCGCACTGACTTCAGTAGAATTAATGGACAGTGCAAATCCTCAGCACTTCTTGGGATATGGCCCACAAACATCAATGCACCTTTCTCTGTGCTCAGTGGTTCTTCTCCAGCTTACGTGACTTGCCAAGATTTTTGCCAGATCATTTCACAACATGAAAAAAGTAGATTAATAGAGTTTGTACTAATTTCTCCTGTGAATCATCTTGGGGCAGCACCATGTATTGCTGTGTTCTGTTTTGTTGCTCTCTGTTCCTTTTCATTAGTTTGTGCTTTTTTGGGAGAGCAAATCAACCACTTCTCTCTCTAATCTCATTCTCCAAGGTTTTCTTCAGGGGCATCTTCCATTTCTACTTCCTGTAGCTGCAATCATGGGTTTTTCATGGATTTTCTAGGAACATTCCTAATGTATTTTATCATCCTCTATTAATCCTAGTTTGAATTTTTTTCACTTGTTTCTAAGCTTATCATTATCAGCCTACTTCCCAGCTTCCATTTGTACTCTCTGAAGCCTGGGTTCAGGAAATCATTTAAGCATATGCTTAATTTTAAGCTTTTGCTTAATTCTCACTGACTTGTATGAGACTTAAACATGCGCTTAAATTTAAGCATATATTTCCTGAATAGCAATGCTTTCCTGAATCGGAGCCTGAGTGCATTGTCTTGGAAATTGTCTTGTCCTTATAGATTGTCCACTTCAGTCTCAGAGATGGTTAGTCTGCTGAAAGAACACTACTCAAGGTTCTAAACTAATCACTACTTTTCCTCAGTTTCAGCCTACTTGATTTGCCTCTGCCTATGCTCAAGTGTTATCATTCCAACAGTTTTCAACTTAGAAACATTGGTATTTTTCATTTCCTAATGCTCTACCCAAAATCATGAACACAGATTTGATGTTGCTTAGTAGCACCATGTTACCTTTCCAGAACATGGAAGTTGGCAGGTGAAAACTGAAATCTCTAAGAAGCAGGAAATGTATACAACAAAACACAAACATTAGAAAACCAAGAAATGCCACAGACACCTCCATGCCCTACACTCAGTCCCCTTTAGAGCAGGGAACACAACATGTAACCCTCCGAAAACACAGAAATACTGCTGTGACACTGCACCCCATATTCTTCACAGTGATATTATTATGATAGGATTATGGCATAATTATGATGCATTTTGTACAAGATAAGTCATGTGAGGTGTCATTGGAAAAGTTATGATTTGCTGAATATGATTATCCTATTTGTATGCATGTATCATTTTTGTATCTGAAGTTATACATATGGACTTATGTATCTGTACCTGGATAACGCTCACTAGACAAAATGCTTTCAGTCTAGATAGCTGGTTGGGAAGGACAATGAGCCATCAGGAAAAACAATAGGCCTTAGGAGAAGCTTATCTCCCACTTGGGGAGCCTTCCTGAGAACACTCCAAACAACCTGTATGTAATGGCTGCTATGACTCTACAAGGACATGTGACCAGGCCACATGATTCTGGACTCCATCTTGGGATGTCAGTGTTGATTTAAAGGGCTGTAGTGGCGTCCGGAGCCCCGGGCCCTTTTAAATCGCCGGCCCCGGAGCAGCTGCTCCCTTCCCCCCTCTGCCCGTTGGCAGCCGGGGGGGGGGGCAAAAGGGGCAGGAACGTTAAAGCACTGCAGGGTCCTTTGCCGCAGCAGCGCTTTAACGTTGCTGCACGCCCCCCGTCGGCGGCCCCGCTGGTACGGACCCTACCAGCGGGGCCGCCGACAGGGGAGGCAAAAGGGGTAGGGATGTTAAAGCGCTGCCACAGCAGTGCTTTAATGTGGGCTGAGTATGGGCCAGTGCGGGTTCTTATCGGTACACAGTACCGGCCCATACCGGCTCACTTTCACCCCTCACTACAGCATATATACTTTACTCTTGCATTTTTTAATTTATTTTTCTAATAGAAGTTCAAGCTGGAAAGCCCCACTTCTTGGCAGTTGATTAGAACCATTTAGCAAGATTTTTGACACTGCTGTTATGTGGTTCTAAGTGAAATATTACATTCCAAATTATTTTGTCATGGAGAGAATTGGCAAACTTTGCACTGCCTAGAATGGATTATGCTTTTGATATTGATAGAAAAACAGCTGTGATCTGCAAATGGTTGACTTGAATGAAGCCTGCTCAAATATACTTTTATAGAAATACTCTACCTAGTATTATTACTGTTATTTATTAGTTGTATTGCAATAACACCCAAAGGCCCCCAGAAACAATTTGGCCCCATTGTGCTAGGCACTGTACAGATATAAGACAATGTGGTCCTTGCTCTTGTAAGCAGAGTCAGGATGAGCTCTACCCTGACATCTGGTGGTGAGTTGTGGAAAAGAACTTCAGGGGCTGATCTTGTTTGCATAGGCACACCCATCCTGCCTAGCATGAGCCCACAGCAGCCCAAAATTGTCACTTTGGATCCCCAGTTTTTCTGTTATTGGGGCAGGAAGAATAAAGTGTTGTTATCCTGATTATGTGAATCAAGGACAAGGGAAACTGTTTTATGATAGAGGGACTTGCCATCAACTAAGTAGCACTCGCTAGACAAGGGACATGGGTTCCAAAACCCAGTGAATTAAGAGAGGTTGGGGACAGGTATTTGTACTTGATGGTATGGGCCCCTTTTGAGGGCCTGAAATACCAGTTGCATCTCCTTCTCTTTCTACTGTGGAATACCAGAGCTAATTTTAATTCCATTAGGAGTCTAGTTACAGGCTGCTGAGCCGAATTCACTTTGGGCCAATGGTGCACCAGCACTGAGGCTCCCTTACTACAAGCTGAAATCACTAAAGAGCCGAAATCACTGAGTGCTGGGTGGAGGCTTGAGCTGGTTTTGCATTGTGTTATTGAAACAGAACCCCTAGATACTGATCCCGGCCCTTGTTGCTGCCAACTCAGACTGGCAGAAGGGTTACACTTGATCCAGGAAAGCACTTAAGCAAGTGCCAAAGTGTCCTTCCTGATTTGGGGTATTTTCCTGAATCAGGGCCTAATTTGAAACAAGGAACAAGAAAGGCCTGATCTAACTCTATTGGCATCAGTAAGAGTTTTGCCATTGACTTCTATGGGAGCAGGAGAAGTCTCCAATGGAGTGTAACAAACCAATAGGAAGGACACAGGGAAAGATGTACACATACCTCTCAAATATTTTTCATTCCAAGAGATATCACTCATTTCAGTTCTAAAGTTCCTTATGCTCCACTTCTAGTGTTCAAAATCATTTATATCAGAAACAAAGGATCATGATGAAGCTGAGGTTACAAAAAAATTCAAGGAAGGACCACTGCATCATTTTAACTTTCCTGCCAGAATAACTTTGTTGTGCACCTCATTGCATCCCACATTTTGGCTGTGGCCGGGTGAAAGCTATGGGGGCAGAGGATAATGGTATTACATGGGCTAGCTATGTGCACTACTTAATAATTTTAAATCACTTGACAGCTTGTTTTCCTATAAAGAAATGAAGATCAGCTCTCCCCCAACTTTGCCACAAGATAAATGAGAGAGAATTGGTTTGATTGAAATTGTTCTGCCTTCAACTGTGTCACAAAAACAAAACTTGTACAAATATGCAGCTTGATCCTGCAAATTCTTCCCACAAAAGAGTTTCTACTCATTAAAGCAGCCCTACTAAGGTCTGATAAACACTATCCATGTGGGAAGAGTTTGCAAGATGGTGCCCATAGCTTTGCCCTTGGACAAAGCACTGGGCTCGAGTATTAGCATATTGAATCAGAAGGCTATCTTCTCAATGACTGATTTTGATCTTAGGTTTAGAAGATCCAGAGGAGAGACTGAATAAACCTGACATAGCATTACTAAGTATCTTTAAGAGACGTAAAATTGCCTAGCTGCCTACAGCTGTTACATTACTGTATGTTCTTTGAATACTGATTATATGTAGATAGTTGGTCTTTCAGCTCAATATGTGTAAAAGACCATTGATATCTGAGTTTGAATTGAGTGTGCGGGGATTAGCTGGGATTTTTCTTCAGTTGTTTTAATGTCTGGATGTTTTCGTGTTGGGTATTTTTGTTTATAAATTGTCTGATGTTGCAAACATTTGAGATTGGTGCAATCGAATCGAAATACATAATACATTTCCAGTTACTACTAAGAAAATGATGAATATTCGGTGTCATTATCTTGTAAGATACTGAGACTATTATTAGTAGCTCAACTCGGGTTAGACAGACAGCACTACCATATCTATACATGACTGGATTTGAAAGGGGCTCTTGTGTTTTTCAACAAACCCAGTCACTAACTTCAGATACAAATAAATGATGCCTTAATTGTGGAGAAATGTATAGCAAATTTAGGAAAATTAACTCTTTCTACTCTGATTACAATTTGAAAAAAGATGATACGGAGACTTTTTTAAAGTTTTTCCTGTGTGTTGTCTTTATCTTTCTAACTTTGGAACAATACATCACTGCTTTCCAAATCAGCCAGGGAAGGTCCAGATTTTCAGAAGCTTGCTGCCAGTTTTGCACCAGCAGTTTTGATCACTTGGCAATCTAAGTACCTGATGGCACTTATAAATCAAGTACTTAGATGACCTAAATTGGGAGTGCAAAACAGTGTTTTCAATTATTTGCTCCTCCAATTTGTGGTTGCGTGAATAGAGGCCCAGTTGTGGTTTGGGTGAAAATTTGGCACTAACTTGTTTTAAACAACTAAGGCCTTATTAATATGCAAAGTCGTATTCATATGCTTACCTTTGTACACTGTGAGCAGTCCCATTGAATCAGTGGAATTGTAGTGTTAAAAATACATTGTATACAATTAAGCACATGTGTAAGTCACTGCTGGATTCAAGCCTAAAACTGTAGTATTTCCAAAACCCCAAAAAGAAAGTTTTAAAAAAATACAGTTAATGTTTCTAAGTGACAACAATGCAGTTACCTGTCATGTCATTTACTAAACTTAAGAACTTAGAAGCAATGAAATATTAATAGTTAAGGAAACAATAAATCTTGGTTACTTTGAACTCTAAGGAACATTTTCCCACTAAGATTGAAGAACACTGGCCAAACCATTTTTTGGGTATCAGGTCATTAAAATTGACACTGATTTGACTAATGTGTCTCTCCTTCTTGCTCATAGCAAGTTTTGCAGTTCACAAACCAAACAAAATTTTCAAGAGTAAGTTTCTAGTCTAAAATAGGACTATATAATGGAAGCTGGTAGTAAGAGTAAATGGAAGCTATTGCCTCTCCATCAGAAAGCAATAAGTATACATGGGGCTGTATAAGGAGTAAAAACATATCAAAAGAATAGCAGATTCCCTGCCTAAAAATTTAAAGGCATGAATGGGTATACAATATTGTACAGAACAGAATGTTGTGTGTTCTTTACGTGAATATTTACTGGCATGGTATGCCTTCAGTTGTTTTTGGAGATGTGAAGTAATACTTTATGTAAAGATTATTAAAAATGCAATTTCTTTCTTTTATGGAGTAATGAAAATCTAACATTTTAGTTGAAAGGGGCCTAATTCTGCACCTGTTAAAGTCAATGGAAGACTTACTATTGACATCAGAGGAAGCAGGAGCAAGCCCCAAGCAAAGAAAGAAAATGGTGTTTGAAACTTTTGGTGTGTAGAGTTTTGTGAGAACCTGGCAATTATGGACTAGACCCTGCAAGGTGCTGAGTGCCATTAGTTGAGGGTTATCACACTTTGCAGGATTAGGCCCAAAATACTGAACCTGTTAGTGTATATGCCGTTCTGAGTGCATAATAGATCTAGAATATAAAATTCAACTTCAGCTCCATTTTATCTCAGCTAAATATGATGCATCTCTTTCTTAGTTCTGATTGTTGGAAAATTCTGGGCTAGGAGGTAATTGGCCAGACGTGTTTTAGCATGTCTGATGAGCTATTCATATTGGAAGAAGGATTTAGGGATGTATTCTTTGGCCTCAGATCATGCATTAAACTCTATCAATTACTGACTCCTGGATTTATCCATTTCTGCTCATCTTTACCAGGTTATTACATGTTTTGTGACTTGTAAGGTTATCTCATTACAGTGGAGGTATCTGGCAGCACTTTAGTTTTCAGGTTGACCCTGGAAAGGAGACTGGTGGAATTCACAAGAATAGACTGAAAAATTGGCAATGTGTGTATCCTATGTGGTTTTCTGTTGCAACGTTTTACACAAAGTCTGCATTTTAGTTTCTGCTGAACATATTTATCTTTGTACCCCATTTGTCTTGATCCCTTCAGACTTAATTTTGCACTTGATTTGATAGTCTTTATGAGGCATAACTTCCATTAACTTCCAATATATTGGGATTATTTCCTAAAGAGCTGCAATATTGTTATATTGCCATTTACATATCAGCTAAAAGTATGCATAAATATTTGTACACACACATGTGGTATATATATTTCTTCATACCATTCATACCATATGCACATACAATGCACATATTTGTCTAACCTAGATAATAAGATTTTCATGGCAAGGACTCTGAGGTTATGTTTACACTGCAATTAAAAACCTGCGGCTGGCCTGTGCCAGCAGACATGGGCTCACGGGGCTCAGGCTGTGGGGCTGTTTAATTGCAGTGTAGATTTCTGCAGGGCCGGTGCAAGGATATTTTGCGCCCTAGGCGAAACTTCCACCTCGCGTGCCCGCCCCCCCCCCAAAATAAATCACATACATTATACACAATACACGGTCACAGAGTAACATGTTATAATTTATGCAGTCATAACACAGCAGCAGGGCTTAAAACTCAGACAGGGCCGCCCAGAGGATTCAGGGGGTCTGGGGCAAAGCAATTTCAGGGGCCCCTTCCATAAAAAAAAGTTGCAATAATATAGTAACATGTATTTGGAAATGTAAAAAATAACTAGTGAAATACATTCAAAAATTAATTTGTAATAATTTGAAAATACGCTAAATACATTATTTAAAAACATTAAATGCTTTAATGGTATGTATACATTTGCAATTACATAATGTGCTGTTGCTGGGTGATGGTGATGGTTGGTACCAATGGGCTGTCGCTGCCTGGGGGTGGTGCTGCTGTTGCCCAGGGCTGGGTGGGGAGCTGGGCTCTGGGTTCGGG
>NW_020664382.1:4026452-4092045 GCF_002925995.2 Terrapene triunguis
CAGGCGCCTTAGGCCGAGCTGTGTGGGGAAGCGCTTACCTTGCCCAACGCAGGGGCGTCGGGGTCCTCTTTCTTCCTCTGCTCCACCAGACCGCCGCCTGAGGCTCTTTTCTTCTCCGTGCCCCCTGCTGGGGCTGACCGTGGAGGCTGAGCCAGGAGGCAGCCAGCCGCCCCTTTCCTCCAGAAGCCCTGCTGAGTCGCGCCTGTGGCCGTCGCTGGGCACATGCCGCAGAGCTGCGGAGCGCTGCCCAGCTGCCGGCGTCCCCGCCGGCCATGAGAAGAATGGCATGGGATGGAGCGGCTGCACTGACCCAGGGAAACCCCTGGGCTGCCTGCCGGCGGCTCAGACTCCCTCTCTTTCCCAGCGCAGCGGTTGCTGGAACACTTTAAAAAAATTGGGGGCGCCGCTTTTTGGCGCCCCCAAAACTTGGTGCCCTAGGCAACCTCCTAGTCCGCCTAAATGGTAGCACTGGCCCTGGATTTCTGGGGTTGCGCTGCAGCCAGAGCTCTGGGACCCTTGCATGGTCCTGGACCCCGGGCTCCAGCCCAAGCCCAGATGTCTACACTGCAATTAAACAGCCTCACAGCCTGAGCCCTGCAAGCTCAAGTCAGCTGTCATGGATGAGCTCTGACTGTCTAATTGCAGTGTAGATATGCCCTGAGTGAAATTTTGGGCTCATTGATGTTAACAGGAGTAATGCCATTGATTTCTACAGGGCCAGGATGTCACCTTGTCTTTTTTGTTTTCTAAGATCCATGTATTATAATTATCGTGGCAGGTAGCTGGGTGCATTGGTTTCTTAAACCAGATAAACCTCCTATATTCTTCAACTACTTCCATTCAAGTTATCAAGAATTCTATCCATCTTTTTACTCATTTCATTGCAGAACCATGTAGTCATTATGATCAGATATTCTATTTTGTGGTAACCAAAATTTCATTTCACCATGACTTTCCTAAAATATTCACACGATGTTCTTGTTTCTATTTTTAAAATGTGTTTACAAATACACTGAGGTTTTAGTAAAATGATCATACACGTATCAGGTCAGGAACAACTTTTTCAAGTGACATTTCTTGGATGCTGGAAACACTCAGTATTTATCATTATGTCTCACGCACCCACGATGGCATGTTATTACAAACTTATACAAGTTCCCTGGGATGTTCCATTTTGATAGTATAAAGTGTTTTCGTAAACTGTTTGGGCAATAACAAGTACAGTGAACTACCACAATCACCAAACAAAAGCACTTGTGCTATGTGAACAATGCAGACACGGGCATCCATACACATATATTATAAAGCTCCAACACATGGGATTTTACTTAGAGTAGAGTCAGTGCTTTCATTGCCAAAGAGTTTAGTGAATAATTTGCAGCACATAACTTATTCCTGGTCCTGAAGTATCTATAAGCAAATTGCGATTTCCACAAACTTTTTGTTTGTGACTGGACCAATTTATTTTGCTTTGCTCTATGGATAGATCGTGAATAGTTATAGGTTAGCTCAATACTTGATGTTCAAAATTTGAGCTGTGTTCATTAGTATTGATTGGTTGGTCACAAGTGACATGGTGGCACGGGGCTTTGAATCTCTCACAGTGGGAGGGATAGCAGAGCATGCTAGGCAGCAGTAGCAGAGAAACCGGATTAGAGAATTTTAGAAAATCATGAATGTTTTTCCTTGTGGGCCACACAAGTCTGGCCTGAGGCATCTTTCCTAGAAGAATTAAGCTACTGTCACATTTACTGGCTGGGTGCAAACTTTCAATTTACTTTTTGTTCATCACATTGCCACAACAGAATTGTGCAATGGCTATCCTTTCTTCCTGTTTCCATGCTTTAAAAAACTCCAGTTAATTGTATCACTGTAGTTTGGACAGTAAGTAAATATGTTCCTAATTGGAATGCACTCATTTTGCGGTTATTAGATACGTGAAGAGATTCTACTTTTACCGTATGCAACATGTGTTTAGTGTTTGGAAATACAGGGACATGAATGGCTCCCCATGGAGCTAAAATTTGTACATTATGGTTTTGACCAGAAAAATGTGCACTTTTAAAGGAGACTAGTAAATGTATCATCCCATCACCCTTTTTTAGCTGCAAGTCCCACACACAACCACTGAAGGCCACCACAGATGTGTTTTTTTTAAGTCAGGAAAGAGTGTACAAGTTTTATCTAAGCATATAATATAGCCACATGCATGACATAAAATGGAAGGCCAACATTGTCTATATGCACCTATAGCTTCTGTTATTTGTGTCTCTTTCTCACCACTGAAAAGTTTGTCTCTCTTTGAAGATAGTTGTATGAGTTGAAACAGGCTCATCTGAGGTTGGAATATTTTTTTCATGCCCCTGAAGACTCCACCTACTTTTGGTTTAAATCGGACCAGCTCTGGGTACATAGTTAATAGCAATGGATGTAAATGCTCATTGTGCAAGTCCCTTAGCATTTGAATAGAAAGAAAGAAAGAAAGAAAAGTCTAGGTGGTCAAAGGGTGGCAGTTTTGAGTTATTAAGAATGATTTGGATTAGCCCCAGTCTCTGTAGGTGACTAGGTTCCAAACACAGATATTTCACATCTGTTTCTTGTTCGCAGTCACTAACAAAGAAGCACAATATGTACACACTCACAATTTTAGATGTGTGTCTGATCCTTTAAGGAACTGAGCTAGCTATTAAAAAAAGTACAGCCGGACCTTGTATTCAAATTTACAGATTAGGCAAAAGCCCAGAGGTGAAAGGTCATTTAAAGCAGTTGAAAGCATTTCTAGGGATTTCCTGATTGGGGAGGGAAAAAGAGAGTCCTGCAGTTCTACGAAGTGTGCGATAAAAGCCAAAGTAATATGTGAGACAGTTTAATGGGTTCTATTCTTGATGAAAATCTTGAAACAGCTTCACTAATATGGTATCGAAATCCAATATGCCAGCCATATTATCTGTGTGAAATGGCTTATTATCTAGGGAAGAAAAGACCTGAAGGGCAGTGCTCAATATTAAAATATTCAAACTGTGTTATATATTTGAGTTAAAAAAAATCTAACTTAATTATTTAAAAAAATATTTGTGAAAAAATGACAAAAATCATTACCTTTGACCTCACTATTATTTTTTCTTCTTGCACAAAATTAGCTTTTTTGATTTGTGGTATGATTGTCACATATAACAGCATTAAATTAACATCTAACATAATACTAATAGCTTTCACTTCTATAGTGTCTTTTAACCAAGGATCTAAAAGCACTTAATAAATATTAATCCTCACAGCACTCCTTTGAAATAGGGAGGTATAATTGTCATCATTTTACAGATGGGGAAATTGAGGCAGAAGAGGAATCAGAGGAAGGCTAAGGATATGTCTACACTGCACACTAAGCCAGGGATCTGACTCAGGTTTGAGCCCAGGCCCCTCCTCCTGTCCACATATAAATCAGTCTGACTCAGGTGAGCAAGCACTCAGGAAAAAGATCCTAGGACCCTCCTTGGAGCCCAAATCCCCCTGTCAGTCCAAGCCCTGTCACTTTGCAGTGTGGATGCAGGTCAAGCCACGGACCCATGACAGAAGTCTGCATAGTGCAGGATGGATGCATTAGCGCAGCTGTGAGACCCCGGGTCCACAATGCAGTGTGGATGCTCAAGTGCAGGCTTAGAAACACTGAGTCCACAAGCCCAGGACCCAGAGACATGTGTTTACAATGCAGTGTAGACATACCCTTAGTGACTTATGCCGGATCACAAAGGACGTCTATGTCAAAGCTGGGAAGGAAATAAGGTCCAATTATTACATTGATAGCTTGAGACTTGGGAGTCCCTCTTCAATTCTCTTCTCCTCTGACCTTGGGCAAGTTGCTTAGTCCCTTTGTGCTTCAGTTCTCCATCTGTAAAACTGCGATAATAGAAATTCCCTATATCACGGGAGCATAGTGGAGATAATAATAGGTGTTGTACAAGTAGCTAAGGTACTCAGAGCTGGGGATATACTCAGGACTCCAACACCTGTGTTATTTTTCATGAGAGAGAGAGAGCTGGCCTGTAAACAGGTTGAGAGTGGGTGAGTGTAAGGATGAAGACAGTAAGACAGGCTGCGGTTCTCATATTAGCATTTTTTAGATATATTGATATGAAACTGTAACTGAGAAGCCTCCTTGAAAGAGTGATTTTAAGAAAGGATGCAAAGGAGGAGAGGGCAGAGGTATGGCAGATAAGGTGAGGATGGCAGTTCCTTGTATGCCGTTAGCATGAATGAAGACATATGGGCATAGGAGAAGGATGTGAAGGGAGCAGTCAGCTAAGCAAGCTGGGATGAGTGAAGACAGTTTAGAGGGGGCAAGAGAGGAGGCAAGGACAGAAGGACAGCAGTCCTTGAGGAAGGACTGCTAGGCAGAGATGGTGTTCACCTTTCGAGGAGGGGAAAGACCCTATTTGGACACAGACTGGCTAACCTAGTGAGAAGGGCTTTAAACTAGGTTCGACGGGGACAGGTGAGCAAAGCCCGCAGGTAAGTGGGGAACATGGAGACCTGGGAGATGGGTCGGAGACGAGAGGGAGTGTGGGCTATATTGGCAGAGAGAAAGGAGGGTCAGGACAAAACCGGGAGGAAAGATCAAACCAGTATCTTAGATGCCTATATACAAATGCGAGAAGTATGGGTAATAAGCAGGAAGAACTGGAAGTGCTAATAAATAAATACAACTATGACATTGTTGGCATCACTGAAACTTGGTGGGATAATACACATGATTGGAATGTTGGTGTGGATGGATACAGCTTGCTCAGGAAGGATAGACAGGGGAAAAAGGGAGGAGGTGTTGCCTTATATATTAAAAATGTACACACTTGGATTGAGGTAGAGATGGACATAGGAGACGGAAGTGTTGAGAGTCTCTGGGTTAGGCTAAAAGGGGTAAAAAACAAGGGTGATGTCATGCTAAGAGTCTACTACAGGCCACCTAACCAGGTGGAAGAGGTGGATGAGGCTTTTTTTAAACAACTAACAAAATCATCCAAAGCCCAAGATTTGGTGGTGATGGGGGACTTCAACTATCCGGATATATGTTGGGAAAATAACACAGCGGGGCACAGACTATCCAACAAATTCTTGGACTGCATTGCAGACAACTTTTTATTTCAGAAGGTTGAAAAAGCTACTAGGGGTGAAGCTGTTCTAGACTTGATTTTAACAAATAGGGAGGAACTCGTTGAGAATTTGAAAGTAGAAGGCAGCTTGGGTGAAAGTGATCATGAAATCATAGAGTTTGCAATTCTAAGGAAGGGTAGAAGGGAGAACAGCAAAATAGAGACAATGGATTTCAGGAAGGCGGATTTTGGTAAGCTCAGAGAGCTGATAGGTAAGGTCCCATGGGAATCAAGACTGAGGGGAAAAACAACTGAGGAGAGCTGGCAGTTTTTCAAAGGGACACTATTAAGGGCCCAAAAGCAAGCTATTCCGCTGGTTAGGAAAGATAGAAAATGTGGCAAAAAACCACCTTGGCTTAACCACGAGATCTTGCATGATCTAAAAAATAAAAAGGAGTCATATAAAAAATGGAAACTAGGACAGATTACAAAGGATGAATATAGGCAAACAACACAGGAATGCAGGGGCAAGATTAGAAAGGCAAAGGCACAAAATGAGCTCAAACTAGCTAAGGGAATAAAGGGGAACAAGAAGACTTTTTATCAATACATTAGAAGCAAGAGGAAGACCAAAGACAGGGTAGGCCCACTGCTTAGTGAAGAGGGAGAAACAGTAACAGGAAACTTGGAAATGGCAGAGATGCTTAATGACTTCTTTGTTTCGGTCTTCACCGAGAAGTCTGAAGGAATGCCTATCCTAATGAATGCTAATGGGAAGGGGGTAGGTTTAGCAGATAAAATAAAAAAAGAACAAGTTAAAAATCACTTAGAAAAGTTAGATGCCTGCAAGTCACCAGGGCCTGATGAAATGCATCCTAGAATACTCAAGGAGCTAATAGAGGAGGTATCTGAGCCTCTAGCTATTATCTTTGGAAAATCATGGGAGACGGGAGAGATTCCAGAAGACTGGAAAAGGGCAAATATAGTGCCCATCTATAAAAAGGGAAATAAAAACAACCCAGGAAACTACAGACCAGTTAGTTTAACTTCTGTGCCAGGGAAGATAATGGAGCAAGTAATTAAGGAAATCATCTGCAAACACTTGGAAGGTGGTAAGGTGATAGGGAACAGCCAGCATGGATTTGTAAAGAACAAATCATGTCAAACCAATCTGATAGCTTTCTTCGATAGGATAACGAGTCTTGTGGATAAGGGAGAAGCTGTGGATGTGGTATACCTAGACTTTAGTAAGGCATTTGATACGGTCTCGCATGATATTCTTATCGACAAACTAGGCAAATACAATTTAGATGGGGCTACTATAAGGTGGGTGCATAACTGGCTGGATAACCGTACTCAGAGAGTTGTTATTAAAGGTTCCCAATCCTGCTGGAAAGGCATAACGAGTGGGGTTCCGCAGGGGTCTGTTTTGGGACCGGCTCTGTTCAATATCTTCATTAACGACTTAGATATTGGTATAGAAAGTACGATTATTAAGTTTGCGGATGATACCAAACTGGGAGGGATTGCAACTGCTTTGGAGGACAGGGTCATAATTCAAAATGATCTGGACAAATTGGAGAAATGGTCTGAGTTAAACAGGATGAAGTTTAACAAAGACAAATGCAAAGTGCTCCACTTAGGAAGAAAAAATCAGTTTCACACATACAGAATGGGAAGAGACTGTCTAGGAAGGAGTACAGCAGAAAGGGATCTAGGGGTTATAGTGGACCACAAGCTAAATATGAGTCAACAGTGTGATGCTGTTGCAAAAAAAGCAAACGTGATTCTGGGATGTATTAACAGGTGTGTTGTGAGCAAGACACGAGAAGTCATTCTTCCGCTCTACTCTGCTCTGGTTAGGCCTCAGCTGGAGTATTGTGTCCAGTTCTGGGCACCGCATTTCAAGAAAGATGTGGAGAAATTGGAAAGGGTCCAGAGAAGAGCAACAAGAATGATTAAAGGTCTTGAGAACATGACCTATGAAGCAAGGCTGAAAGAATTGGGTTTGTTTAGTTTGGAAAAGAGAAGACTGAGAGGGGACATGATAGCAGTTTTCAGGTATCTAAAAGGGTGTCATAAGGAGGAGGGAGAAAACTTGTTCACCTTAGCCTCTGAGGATAGAACAAGAAGCAATGGGCTTAAACTGCAGCAAGGGAGGTCTAGGTTGGACATTAGGAAAAAGTTCCTAACTGTCAGGGTGGTTAAACACTGGAATAAATTGCCTAGGGAGGTTGTGGAATCTCCATCTCTGGAGATATTTAAGAGTAGGTTAGATAAATGTCTATCAGGGATGGTCTAGACAGTATTTGGTCCTGCCATGCGGGCAGGGGACTGGACTCGATGACCTCTCGAGGTCCCTTCCAGTCCTAGAATCTATGAATCTATGAATCTATGAATAAGGGTAGAAAGGAGCAAATTTGTGACTAGCATTGAAGGCAAAAACAAGGAACTTGAATATGATTCTTTGATGGGAAGAAATCTGCTTCTGGTAGAACAGTCTCTTTTGTGTAATCCTCGATGTTAGGTAGAGAGACTTCCTATAATTGTGTAGCAAACAATGCAAGTAGCCTGATGAGACAAACCAAAGCATTTCTTTTAGAGGGGCACTGAGCACCATCTAGTGACAATTACTGTAACAAAGAAAAGCACTAGCCCGAACTCCTATCTAGCTCACATTCAGTTCAGAGTAATGTAATCGAAACAAACAAGTAGTGCACACTACTTAAGGCATGCATTGCATGCAGTCCCAATTCCACACTGCATGTTTCTTTTTATAAGGATATCTTTTGGTATTAAAAACAAAATCTGTGTGTTTGGGGAGAAGATGTCAAAAGGAGATTGACGAGTTCTTTCTCTCTCTCTGCTATTCAAAATCTGATAATGCACTAAATTATAAATGTAAAGCTTTTTATGGAAAATGTAATCATAGAGCTACATTGGATCTGAAGTTGCATGGATCCAGTGGCTGGAAACACCTGCATGGGGGTATGGAGGGACAGCAGCTACCATTTTAGACTATAGAGCGAAGTAGCAGGCATGGAAGGTTTGCCCTGTAGTTTGGCTCTGGTTTGTGAAGGTGGATTATTTTCTGATGCACCCCCACTTAATTCCCTGCTTAAAGCCCATTTATGTGAGCTTTATTTGTGTGAGGGGATGAATTTAATCTCCTGTGAACAGATTTACTGGTTTTTTTTTGTTTTTTTTGTTTTTGAGTCAGTGGAAAACAGTGAGTTAGAGAGAGGAAGTCCTGATGGAGCGTTTGGTGAAAACTTGATAAGAATACATTTTTCCCTCACACACTGTGTAGGTTTAGCTTGGCCAAACTGTATGAAAAGCTCAGAGCTACGTTTAATCAGAATACTGTGCTTTTTTAAATAACAAAAACTCTACAAAATATTATTTGAGAAAGCGGCACTACTGCATGTTGCTGTGATGGAATGACCAGATGTGTCATGCATTGGATCAAAAAAATCCTTTTGTTTATGAAAATCTACATATAAAAAATAATGCCATGAAAACTGTTTTTATTCCTTTCTACTTATTTTGTATGCAGTTTGGTGCTACTTCAAATATATTTCTTACATATAATACCTGTTACTTTTGGTGGGAAAAATGCTTTGCTTTTTACATCCAGATAATTTTGCTTGAATATTCCAATAGGTTGCAGTCCTCACCAGCTGAGTTATTCCCCTTTTTGGACTGAGCCAAGTCATCCATAAGTGTTTTGAGAGAACATTACTTGAAAATATTTATATTTAAAGGCATACTGCCAACTTTAAAAAACATATGCTGTAAGCAAATAAATGAATTTACTTATGATACTAACAACACCTTAAAATATTGAAAAGGAAAGAATTTTAAGAATGTAATTTGCCTCCCACTATTTATATACTTTGTTTACTTTTAGTATTTCTGACAGTTTGGACAATGAAAATCGATGAGGTCGGTCACTTTTGTTTATAGAGTTTAACTTTAAGACAATTGACAGCATGTGGGGGGAACTGCTTTGCCCTTACAGAGCTTCAGTGAAGTCACTGAGGCTCTGCCCAGGCATATCATTAATCAACATTCAGTAAATTGCACGATTGGGGCCTTAATTTCTTGGATCCTTATCCATTGCCAACTGAAGTCAATGACAAAGTTCCTGTTAACTTCAGTGGTGTCATTTCAGGACCTTTGTGATTGACTTGATTTCAAACACTGCACAGGAATGATTATATGTTTTAAAACAACTGTTTAAATTACTTTTTTTTAAAAAATTGTGGAATCATTTCTGCTAGTCAGGTTTTATAAAATTTTGTTTTTACAAAATTTAAATTTTGGATGAAATTTAACTTCAGAATGTCCTTTCGTTTAACTAGGAATTCAAACCAAAATTTGAAGTAACCATAAGTTACTTAGCATCATGCCCAGGTGCAATAGATTGACTGGTAGAAAAGACTTTGCTACTGTTGATGCTTTGAAACTACCCATATCAAGACTGACTTTTATTTATATTAGGGCTGTCAAGCGATTAAAAAAATTAATCGTGATTAAGCGTGCAGTTAAAATTAATCGTGTGATTAATCACGCTGTTAAACAATAATAGAATACCATTTATTTAAATATTTTTGGATATTTTCTACATTTTCAAATATATTGATTTCAATTGCAACACAGAATACAAAGTGTACAGTGCTCACTTTATTTTTTATTACAAATATTTGCACTGTACAAAACAAAAGAAATAGTATTTTTCAGTTCACCTAATACAAGTACTGTAATGCAGTGCTTCTGAAAGTCGGGCCGCTGTTTGTGCAGGGAAAGCCCCTGGCAGTCTGGGCCAGTTTGTTTACCTGCTGCGTCGGCAGGTTCAGCTGATCACTGCTCTCACTGGCTGTGGTTCGCCGCTCCAGGCCAATGGGGGCTGCGGGAAGTGGCGTGGGCCGAGGGACGTGCTGGCTGCCCTTCCCGCAGCCCCCATTGGCCTGGAGTGGCGAACCGTGGCCAGTGGGAGCAGCGATCGGCCGAACCTGCCGACGCGGCAGGTAAACAAACCGGCCCGGACCGCCAGGGGCTTTCCCTTCACAAGTGGCAGACCGGCTTTGAGAAGCACTGCTGTAGTTCATGAAAGTTGAACTTACAAATGTAGAATTATATAAAAAAAAACTGCATTCAAAAATAAAACAATGTAAAACTTTAGAGCCTACAAGTCCACTCAGCCCTACTTCAGCCAATAGCTCAGACAAACAAGTTTGGTTACAATTTGAAGGAGATAATGCTGCCCGCTTCTTGTTTCAATGTCACCTAAAAGTGAGAACAGGTGTTCACATGGCACTGTTGTAGCCAGCTTTGCAAGATATTTATGTGCCAGATGTGCTAAAGATTCATATGTCCCTTCATGCTTCAACCACCATTCCAGAGGACATGTGTCCATGCTGATGATGGGTTCCGCTTGATAACGATCCAAAGCAGAGCAGACCGACTCATGTTCATTTTCATCATATGTGTCAGTATTTATTTTCTTTTTTGGTGGTAGGGTTCTGTAATTTCCACATCTGAGTGTTGCTCTTTTAAGGCTTCTGAAAGACTGCTCCACACCTTGTCCCTCTCAGATTTTGGATGGCACTTCAGATTCTGAAACGTTGGGTCGAGTGCGGTAGCTAATTTTAGAAATTTCACATTGGTACCTTCTTTGCATTTTGTCAAAATTGCAGTGAAAGTGTTCTTAAAACGAACATGTGCTGGGT
Organism: Terrapene triunguis; assembly: GCF_002925995.2. Taxonomy (NCBI): domain Eukaryota; kingdom Metazoa; phylum Chordata; order Testudines; family Emydidae; genus Terrapene; species Terrapene triunguis. The sequence continues at coordinate 4,037,269 of NW_020664382.1, forward strand.
CAACATCCGAGATTGCTATAACATGAAATATATGGTAGAACGCGGGTAAAATAGAACAGGAGACATACAAATCTCCCCCAAGGAGTTCAGTCACAAATTTTATTAACGCATTATTTTTTTTAATGAGCATCATCAGCATGTCCTCTGGAATGGTGACTGAAGCATGAAGGGGCATACGAATGTTTAGCATATCTGGCATGTAAATACCTTGCAACGCCAGCTACAAAAGTGCCATGCGAATGCCTGTTCTCACTTTCAGGTGATATTGTAAATAAGAAGCAGGTAGCAGTATCTCCTGTAAATGTAAACAAACTTGTTTGTCTTAGGGATTGGCTGAATAAGGAGTAGGACTAGAGCCTACAAGTCCACTCAAAGTTTTACATTGTTTTGTTTTTGAGTGCAGTTATGTAACAAAAAAAATCTACATTTGTAAGTTACACTTTCACAATAAAAAGATTGCACTACAGTACTTGTATGAGGTGAATTGAAAAATACTGTTTCTTTTATCATTTTTACAGTGCAAATATTTGTAATAAAAATAATATAAAGTGAACACTGTACACTTTGTATTGTCTGTTGTAATAGAAATCAATACATTTGAAAATGTAGAAAAACATCCAAAAATATTTAATAAATTTCAATTGGTATTCTGTTGTTTAACAGTGCAATTAATCGCGATTAACTTTTTAAACCACGATTATATATAAAGAAATCCTTAAATTAGCTGATAGGGGATTCTTCACTCAGTTCTGATATTTGACTCCAGTATGGAGATTTGTGAGCACTTAAAACCCCATCTTACATGAATCAGCATTCATGCAAATCATGTATCACCTTGTGTAAACTTTAGTCCTTTGACACACCAAACTACAGAATCATTACATAGACTCTATCTATATTTTTCATGATGAAATATGTCTCAGCTGTTTGACTGAATTCTTAGATAAGCATCATTCACAGAGCAGATGCCTATCATTCTCAAAAGATATTAATTAGAGCTAAGTCAAGAATGGGAATTCCATTTTGTGGAGGATTTTGAGATTTCAAATTTTTGTTTTAGTTTTGATTTGGAATGAAACCCAACATTTCAAAGTTCTCCATGAAAGAAATTTCTGAAAACAATTAATTTTGGATCAATTAAAATATTTTGTATTGACAATCTAAATGTTTCATCTCCAGTTTGACTTTTTTTTATATATAACACAAATTTCCAAAAATTTCTACACAAAAAGTTTTTGTTTGTTTGTTTTTGAAAAAATGCATTCTGAAAATGTCAAAACAGGAAGTTTTGATATTGACAGACCTTCCTCCCCTCCCTTTTTTCTCTGTAACAAAACTTTGATGCTATTGACATGATTTCACAAAGCATTTCTATTTCAACATAATTGCATTTTCTGATGGAAAACTATTCCACAGAAGTTTTTCCAACCAGATCTAGTATTAATGTTCAAGAAGCTGATGCTGTATTATTTACATAGGCAAAGTGCCCCAGGAAGTCAATGGAAATTTTGCCTGTGTAAAAAGCATGATATCAGGCCATAAGTAGTATCATTCAGCTTGAAAATTTTATGTAGCATTTCATATTGCACCCAAAGGATGTACATTAAGGAATATCTTCTATCTTAATGAATATTGTTATGAAATAGGGAATCACCTGAATTTATAGTCTAATACAGGGCTTCTCAAACTGCGGGTCGGGACAACCTCAGGAGGTCATGAGGTTATTACATGGGGGGTCACGAGCTGTCAGCCTCCACCTGAAACCCCACTTTGCATCCAGCATTTATAATGGTGTTAAATATATAAAAAAGTGTTTTTAATTTGTAAGGGAGAAGGGGGTCACACTCAGAGGCTTGCTATGTAAAAAGGGTCACCAGTACAAAAATTTGAGAACTACTGGTCTAATACATTTCATAAAACACAGGGCCACAGCCAGGACTTACAGGGCCTGGGACAAGATGTTCTGTAAGAGTGGGATTTAATAAGCTGGGGGGCAGAGGTTAGGTTGACAGTGGAGTTTGGAGACATCTAAAAGTGGAAATGCAAAACTGACATGTAAAGGTATATCCAGAAACTAACAGCGCCATAAAAACGGTGCTATCTATGGGGGCATCACTCCCACTCCCTGCTAAACAGCTGAACAGTGAGTGTGAGAGGAAAGTGTGCTGTGGTATTACTGCCTCCCTGAAGAGGGCAAAAAGAGCTCATATCAGGCCTCCTAGTCAGGCTGGGCCCAGGACAACATTCCTGGTTAAACTCCCTGACAGCAGCCTTAACAAGACAAATTGCAGATCTATTTAAAACATATGTGTCATCTCATGTTAAAATATATATTTCCCACATTGTAACACTCTCACATTCATAACTTATAGAATCCAAGGTCTGAAACAATCCTACCTATAGCATGAAAACCAGTCAGTTTAGGATAGGGTTGCCAATTATGGTTGTACGTATCCCTGGAGTTTTCATCACACCACATACTCTTTAATTAAAGATTAATCTTTAGTTCCTGGAGACTACAGGACAATCCTGGAGGGTTGGCAACCCTAGTTTAGGAATGTTTTAACTGTACACTTTATTCAGCTGGTTGGATGTGCTTTAAAAAATATGTGCAGTCCATGTTATGAGACATGGAGGATAAGAAACATTTTTCTCTTTTGGAAATTTCTTTCCCCATTTTGGTCTCAGTCTTGCACGTAACTTTGCATGGTTAAATCCCTGGGTCTGTGTCTTTAAAGCTCCACTAGCTTTACCAGTGTCTGGAGTAACTTGCAAGGTCAGAGCCTTTGTCAAGTCAGGTCTCTGAGTCCCCTCTAATAAACAAGAAGTTTAAGTTTAGAAAAGACCACAGCACTGCTCACTCCCTATGATCCTGACTCAGCTAAGCATTTAAGCAAATGCTTATGTCTATCCCTATTCAGGAAAGTACTTACGTATTTCATTGAGGTCAAGGGTCTTAGGCATGTGCTTAAAGTTAGGCACATGCTTAAGTGCTTTGCTGCGCTGGGGTTTATAGCTGCAGGTTTCAATGTGAATGAAAACTTCAAAAGAAAAACCCCGAGACAAGCCAGGGAGACAGGGTTAAGAGAGAAATCTGAAGTGTGAATGTTTGCTGGTCCTAGCAGTCTTTCCCCATCTAGCACTTTCTTATGTCTTTATTTTATTCATTGTCAAAAGCTGCCATTTTTAAAATCTTTGAACCATTATTGAAAATGATAAATAATATATAATGTAACATAACTTACTTTCTTTCTATTTAATCGTAACAATTTCAGAAAAGATATAAAATAAAACAAAAACAATATAAACATTTTTATTATATGGGCTGTGATTTGATAGGCCAATATTTTCCTGCCTGTTCAATACAATGCCCAACACTGCAATCAAATCCACGCAGGCAGATCCCTGTGCCAGTGCGGAGCCCTAATGAAGTCAAAGGCTCTGCATAGGCGCAGGGCTCTGCCTGTGCTTATTAGCTTGTAAGGTAGATAGTAAATTCTCTGGTGAAGGTTTCAATCTGAAAAATTCTTAGCACGCTATGAATTCTATAACAAATGTTACATAATAGTAGAACTTGGTAAGATCTAATCTCTCATCTGTTGTGCACTGAAATCAACTGAAGTCAACAGGAGGTTTGGGTGAATGAAGAGTGTAGGCTGGAGAGGGATTAGTACCGCCACATGCTTTTAAATGGTTGTGTGGGAACTTCTTCAGACTCTACGCTTGTTGGAGATCTGGAACTGATATTTCAAGCTACATAATATTTTTGAGCACAAACATAAACTAAGTTATGAAGTTCATTAGAGTGGAAGTCACCCAGCACAAGCATTGTACAATGCTTTGAAAATTTCGACAAAAAGGTTCTAATCTTTTGGATGTCTTGCTCATTGTTTGGAGATGAAAAGGGAGGAAATCAACATCCCCCTGAAGTACAATTACTGTAAATTGCTTTCTTTTCTTACTGTTCATAACGAAAATGGGAAAGTAACCACAATTTACCTACTCTGCACAGGCGCAATAATTAAATGAAATTGACATAGATTGTGAAAAGATATCGTGCAGTACAATTGGACTATATATAAATTACCATAGGTAGACAGTAAATTATCTTATCACAATACTAACTCTGAACTATTCTGATGTTACGAGTAGACATGCTGCACTAACATTAAATCAACCCCTCATTCTTTTTGTCACATCTACCAGCCTGTTGGCGTCACCTGTCTATAGCTGCAGCTTTCTTGCAGGTCGCTTTGAAGCAAAATATAATGTCTAGCAGAGGAGAAGTCTGTGAATGAGTAATCAAAGCCAGGTGGGAAATGCTGGAAGGAATATGGGGCTCTGTATGAATCCCTTAGAGTGAAAGATGGAATCATAACTAAAGCTATGGGCAGAACTTATCCCTGTGCTTGTGCAGAGCCCAAATCAGGGAGGGAGGGTAATGAAGGCTTGTTCAGCCTCGAACTCTTGTTAGGGCAGCCCGGAGGCTCTTCAGGCATTAGTTGAGGTACAGGGCCACCTGACAACACTCCCTCCTACTCCCTGAACACATGCCATCTTCCCACAGCGTGGCCTCGAACAAATCCTGCACCATGAATTGGCTGCTATTTTTTTACTTCTCTAGTGCTGCATTGTGTTGTGAAAAATGTCCACTAAATGCCAAGGGGGGCAGTACTAAGCAAATGGTCATCAGTTACACCAGGGGTAGGCAACCTATGGCATGCGTGCCGAAGGCAGCACGCGAGCTGATTTTCAGTGGCACTCACACTGCCCGGGTCCTGGCCACCGGTCCGGGGGACTCTGCATTTGAATTGAATTTTAAATGAAGCTTCTTAAACATTTTAAAAACCTTATTTACTTTACATACAACAATAGTTTAGTTATATATTATAGACTTATAGAAAGAGACCTTCTAAAAACGTTAAAATATATTACTGGCACGCGAAACCTTAAGTTAGAGTGAATAAATGAAGAATCAGCACAGCACTTTTGAAAGGTTGTCGACCCCTGAGTTACACAGTGAAGCTTTACTTTCCCTTTGTTTCATAAATGGGAGGGTAGTGGGGCCGTGAGAGAGGATGGGCTCGTAGGCACTGGCTATTTGGTTTTCTACTGTCTGATATTTGTGTGCACCCACCAAGAAGCTTCCAATCTACTTTCCTGCTACCACTTTATTATTATTATTATTTATTTGTTAATTGGGCTAGCACCTAGAGGCCCCAAACAGAGCTCTGTGCCCCATTGTGTGAGGCACTATATGTTCAGATGGGAAAAAGACTGTGTACAGTTATTGTTATCCTGTGGGGCCCTGATCCTGCAATGCCGATTGCAAGATTGAGGCCACTCTTAGCTAACATCCTAACAGTGGGAATGTTTCTTGTTTCATCACATTTTTGGTACGAACTTAAAATAGCTGTTTGGGAAATCTATTCATCCTTTAAAGTATGCCTTATGGGGTAAATTCTGCTCCCACCACTGAGCCTGGGTAACCAGGCTCTGCACTGGAGAGGTCTGAGATGTCCGGGGAAGAGGAATCCTGTCCCCAGCCCATGGAGCAGCTGTGAGGCTGCAGTAGCTCACATGGCCTCTTTGCTCACCTTGCACAAGGGTAATGACTGTGGCTTAGTGTGGTCACAGAGCCACCAGCCTGCCCCTGTAACACATGCAGTCAACCCTACAGAGCTGTGTTCCATAGCGCATAGTTGGTAGAGACTGCCTGCCATATCTTTGAGAATCCTGTTCCTCCTTGCACACCAGTTCTGCTGCTTGCCCTGTATCTGCTACAATGCCTGCAACATTGGGGCAGAGCATATTTTCCCTTGTGTGAAAGGTGAAATCTGTTTCCTAGTTACACTACAGCCCCCAATGTCATTAACGAAGGGGAAGCTAGCAAAATGATAGTCCCCAAAACAATTTCAGCTTTTACTTAAAAAAAACACCACTTTTCCATACTTCAGTATTGTCATCCCAAGCATTCAGAAAGAATGAGTCAGGACTCCAAAACACCATGAGATTGGCTTAAAAAAATAATGAGTTTTAAAAGTAATCTGTGTTGGGTGCTTATTATTTTTCCTTCTGGTTTTTGAGCCTTTATGAGTCATGTTTATAGCTTGTCTCCTAAACCATGGAGGCTAGAAGCTTATTTTTTGTTGGGGTTTTTGTTGTTGTTTCATTTTTTATTTTATGAAAGCTGAGATTTTCACATCATCTCTTGCCTCCAGGAGCTGGGGCTTTAACAAAAACATCAAATGTTTTGAGACGTACAATAAAAACACAAGAGCTGGGAACACTGAATTTGAGTGTTTGTGTGCATGCTTTTTAACTTTGTCCATACTGTATAACCTTTTCATCCTTCCCAAGACCATTAAAAAAATAAAATAAAATAAAATTGCCAGCAGTTCAGCACTCAACCCTTTGGGGGCAGGGATTGTCTTTTTTCCCATGTTTGTACAGCACCTAGCACAAAGGGGTTCTGGGCCATCCTACGCATTATGATAATATAAAGAATAATAATTAATAACAAAGCAGCATCATGTACACACTCAGTTGAGGGGGGGATAAATTATGGGCTCCAGTTCATTTGCTTTATAGCTAAAAATAACAGTATAATAGATCAGACAAGATATAAACTGTCAATACCTCAGGTAACTAGGCCTGAGATTAATGCACATATTCAGACATGGGGTAAATAGATTAGACTTCTCTGATGTCAATGGAGTTGTACAACAAGTCTGACTTTGGCCCTGAATCGGTAAATCCCCAGGGGATAGCCTATATGAAACCCTGTCGAATTTGGCCCATTTCATCTGACATCTGCATCCTGCTTCAGAGTGGCATGTCACACTTACTGCACATCAGATCACACCTGCCTAAGCTGTCATAGGCAATTGACTTTTTTTTTGTTTAAAAAAAAATCTGGTAGCCGCATATCATCAAGAAAAACAACATTGTTTTTAGGACCTCTTATCTCTTCGCTCCCAAATATCCTGTTTCTTCGAGCTGCAGTAGCCAGGACCAATAGAAACCTCTTCCTGCCATTGGCTGACTTCATTTCCCAGAGTTAGCACAATCTCATCCGCTCTAAACAACTTCATCAAAACTTCTTTCTGGTCAGAGCGAAGCAATAATTATTATTAACAATTATTAGCGATCAATAATCTTAATCACATTATGGCAAGCACTATTAAGGTAAGAAAGGGGTACATTTTTATTGGACGTTTTTTCAATAATATGTTCTTTGGTTTCCTTTATCAACACAGATAAGTTAGAACTGGGCAACACCCCCACTGCCACAATAGAGGACAACAAGATTTCCTTTGTACTGCCTAGTAAATTTCCTTTTTCCTACTCCAACCATCCGCAAGGCTTAAAAACTTCTAACTCGGAAAAAAAATTGGGTTTTTTAAATTCACTGTTCAGTGCTGTGGATTGCATATGCAAAGCCCTTTTATGAGAGCTTCGAATTTTCTTGTAGGTATCATTTCTGACAACTTGGATGTGTATCTGGATTGCCGTAAGGGGATAGGTTGTTCACTGAAAGAAAGAAAAAAGGGTTCCTCAGAATGCTGAACCTTTGGATACTTTTAAATGCTTCCCCTATTGACAGGGGCACAAACATTTGCACATGGAAATGAAGAGACATCAGCTCTTGTTTTGAGTAATGCAGATGTTACAGATTTATTTTTGTGGCAACTCTATACTGATATTCAGGATTTTTCTTAAATGTTGTCTTAACCGTGGTGGCATTCTGCTTGGTGTGTGCTTTTTGTCTTTATTTTTTGGACAATAAAAATCTGTCATTGATTCATAACTAACTTTTATGAGTAAGCATTATTTTAACAGCTGTTTAAAAGACTGCTTAGCTGAGTTTTGCAGGTTTCTTTGCTCAGATAGCTGAATAAATCTATCTAATTTTTGCTGTACTATGTTGCAATAGATAGCAGTTACAGATATAGCAATAACTATGATTAATTGCAGAAGAAAGCTAACTGTAACTGAATGCCTGGTGATAATGAAACCAGTTTTATGTGAAGTACAAAACTACACGTACAATAAGGACTCTGCATCGGTGGGGGTTTTTTTCAGATACAGGACCGAGATATTTAATCACTTTGAGGTATTACGTATTTTCATACTTTTCCAATTATGATGGAGATATAGTAAATGATATAGGACAGCAGCAATGGCAGGCCACTAAATAATTGAAGCTGATGTTTGATTCCTGAATAACTTCTGCTTTGTTGTTTGAATTTGTCAGGTGTTTGATGCTGTTTTTGTTAAAAATTTTGTAATATGAAAATCTTGCCTGAGAATTATTTGAATTGTGTGCATGTGTGTGTATGTCTGTATATATTTATAAAGCAGTCTGTTCTTATCCTTTTGTAATGAGGGAAGCTTTCAAGAGTCTACCTACAGAGATCAAAATATGAATCTACTTTGCATTGTGGTCCAATACATGTCATATGCTGAGTGCTCCCTGCAACAGCTGGGCTCCTGTTGATTTCAGTGGCAATTTACGGGCACTCAGCACCTGGCAGGAGACATTCAGCACTTTACAGGATCAAGCTCTATATGAAAATTTTGAGGTTCCTAGAGTCAGCATGTTTGCTGCTAAGAGAAAGTGCTGTGTATTAATTTAGTAATGATGAGCTGACGTTTCTTTTAAGCAGGACGGTCCTCCTGATGTGAATGGGAAATTTTGCTTAAAAACTGAAGGCACAATATGCTTAGATGCAGTATAAGGTTTTTTGGTTTTTTGTATTTCTATATTTTTCTTTAGTATATTTATAGTGAGGTCAATGTTAACAACTATTATAACACTATTATGTTGTTGTTATATTACTGCCTTCCAGCACAGTGATAAGAACAACTACCGGTAGCTGCATTTTACACGGCAGTTCCTTAAATTGAAGCTTCAGTAGAGATAGTAAAGGTCTCCTAAGTGAAATAATAATTAGATTTTGCCACCTCATTTTGGGCCAAATCCTACAGTGGAGTTTTGCCTGATTAAGGCCTGAAGGACTTTGGCCCTACTTTGCTGGAAAGTCCTTAGTTTTGATGCCAGGATTTAATTTATGTCCATCCACAATGTAAATTAACTGGGGCGAAATTATAAAAGTTTTAGACTCTAAACTAAGGAAGTATATTTAACATGAAGATCATTTCCAGTCCCAAGAGGTTCAATTCCTGTTCTAGGTAGAGTAAATGAAGCAAGTATTTGACTGAGAGAGTGATCAGAAATAAACATTTCTGTCTATAGGCTTAAAATGTAAAAAGCAACTGTATAATTTCTCACTTTTTTTTGCCATTTCAGAATAGCAAGCCAGCTCCTCAGCTGCTGTAAATCAGTGTACCGCCATTGATGGACTACATTGATTTACACCAGTTGAGGATCTGGGCCAAAGATTGAAAGCCTTCTAAATAGTTCAAATTGGATCTATGCATTTGGCTTTTAGTCACTTCTATGGGAGCCTTACACATTCATCAAAGGTGAGAGTTTGGCTCAGAATATTTATGTTTTTATTTATAACTGAGTAGAAATTATTATTGATTTATACACACAGAGAGATGGACTTTCAGTATAATTCATTGATTCACTGTTCTTTAAAATGCCTAAGGGCCCAATCCTGCAAACACTTAACACTCTTAACTTTAAGCACAGGAATAGTCCAATCGACTTTATTGGGACTAGTTGGTATATTTAAAGTTAACTATGTATGTGAGTGTTTCCAGGATCAGGGGCCTATGTCACGAATGTGATATCTCTGTCATCCTGTAAATAAGCTAATATGTGGATGCGCTCATGAATTCTAACTATCTACTATCTCATAATAACTGTCCCTCGATTATATGGAAAGCAGAATGTCCTGGGATGAGCTGTCAAACTAATTGGCAAAACTCAATAGATTCATAAGCTTTTTTGCTAGCAATCCTGGACTTTTGAATAAATTATTCAATTTATACTTTAGGAATAACCGTACAGAATCAAACCAGTTGTCCATAGAGTTCAGTATGTTGTCTCCACCAGTGGTCAATATCAGCTGCTTTAGAGGAAAGTGCAAGAAACCCTATGGTGGAAAAATGTAGAATAATCTGCCTTCAGAGAAAGTTTCTTCCTAACTCCCATAATTTAGTAGTTGGTTTAAACCTGAAGCATGAGGGGTTATATATCTAATTTGTTTATTTATGTTACCCAACTAACTCATTATTCTCATTATTCATATAAATGGCTACATCTTTTTTGGAATCTGAAAGATAAAATGCTCCTTCGGGCAGAAGTCCTCCTGACAATTGGGATATCAAATACTAAGAAGCAATGTTTTCTTCCAGCGCAAATTGTAACCTGAAGATGTGTGCAGTGTATGCAGAACACTATGTACAGAAAATGAGGGCTAGAAAATAAATACAGTACCATTGATTGTAGGCTTCTATTTTTCTTTCTTAGAATGACATGAAAAAATAATCCAATCTCCCCTTGTGGTTGATATTAACATACTTATCTTGAATTTCTTTTTTTCTATCACCTTTCAGTGATGGAAGGAATGTCAAATGCAAAAATGTCTATTTTAAACTGGAATTTGAATTCCACATCCTACAGCAGGCCCCACTTATTTTGTTTTCCTTGCCTGCCAGTGCAATTACAGTTATTTTTAATAAGAAAAAGCTATTGAGTAATTAATAATCGACATTTTATAATGGCTTATCAATTACACATGTGGACAGTTCTCTTAACCTAATCTACCTCTAAATATATATGCACTCTCCTTGTTATGACTAGTTTCCTTTCTGTGGTTGACTTGGAAGCTATTGTTTATGAGATAAAGTGTCTACATATTTGATACAGGAATTTGGAATACTTGAGGTTGCCAGGGCTGGTGTTACAAATTCTGTAGGTCTCCACAGACCATTGGTATGCTGATTAAATCAATATATACTGTACAAGAACCTTTCATCAGAAATCTTAGTCTTCAACTCTAAGCTACTCTATATAGCACTGTTGCTCCCCTCCCCTCCTTTGAAAGGCAAAATACTTATTTCAAATATTTTTGAAACCAATCAAAACTGAAGGCTGACGTCTTGTGGAAAGCTTTGAGAAATAATCTTCTTAGAGATAGGTGTGATTACTTTTCCGCAAACATCATTTGTGCAGTATTGTGTATTTCTGTTAGTTGCATGAAAACAAAATATTAAAAGTTCATCGGTCCTTGTTGCTTGTTCCTCATTTGGATTCAGTCCAACAAAGCACTCAAGCATGTGCTTGACTATAAGCAAGTAAATAGCCCCATTGACTTCCATGAGACTACTCATCTGCATAAAGTTAAGCACACAGCTAAATGCTTTGCTGAATCAGGGCCTTAAAGCTTTTTGGCCTGATACTGTACTCCTTAATTCAGACAAAACTGTCATTGATTTAAATTGGAGTGTCGTTCAAATGAGGACTGCAGGATCAGGCCCCCATTTCTTTCCAGGACAAACAATTATAGTGCCACAAACATAAAGTTATGACATCAAGTAGAAGTAGATTAAATCTTGTAAAATAAACAAAACCAAAAAAAAAAAAAGGACCAAATTCAGCCCTGTTGTAACTCTACTTGATTTATGCCTGCCTGCGTCAAACCTGACTTTGATCCAAAGATACAGTTTCCATATAAATTACTCTAAGTAAAGAAGAAGAGATGAAAAATACCTAATGGATTTTTTGTTTGGTTTGCTTTTAACAGAAGCTAAGCTATCTCTAAACAGCCTGCTTTTGAAAAAGTTCCATGAGACTTCAACAGGCCTTTGAAGCGGTAATGTTGGTAGAATTAAACATTCTGAACACATTGGAGATCTCCTGCTGAGAAATGCAGAGGCATTTTAAAGAAATGTTAAGGGAAAACAAAAATGTTTATTTTTGAAGTGGCAATTCATAATCCAATAAGAATATTCATACCATTCATTTAACAATGATTACTCCATATAATTTAGCTTTCTAAAGCAGCATAGCAGGTTTCTTTAGGAAATCAGTTAAATGGAAAAAATTGGCTTATGTCACTTATAGTATCATTTTTCGCAAGATAAAATTAAATAGTGGGGCACACTGGGTCTCATCCAAAGCCTATTGAAGTTGGTGGGACTTTTTCCAATAGCCTTTGGATCAGCCCCATAATCAGCTAATTAAAAAGTAGCTTCTTTTGCTGGATGGTGATAGAATAGGGTTAGTGATACCTGCAGTTATTTCGACTGTTAGCATTGAAAAGGTGCATGCTAATGGACTGAGCAAATTGCCACATACTCTGCTTATTTTACTGTTATTTATTTCTAAATTATTTGTTGATCTCTGAGTGTGCTCATCACTGTGCAGAACAGAGAAGTGGCCATGAGACTTGCCCTAAGGAGTTTACATGTACAGTTGCTGAATCTTATACCTAAGTGAGGGATATGTGTGTATGGGGTCACCTAGTCGGCAGCATTGTGAATAAGCTGTTTTCAGACTGGATAAATGTCTCACCCCCACTTTATTTTTTAGCAATTAAGGGAGTTGTACAATCCCATAGTAATACCCATCAGGGTGTTTGGGGAAATAGAGTCTGCAGGATATTTGGTGAGATTTGTCTTGGAAATCAATAGTAAGAGGAAGTTTCCAACACACAAGGGGCAGACTCTTCATGCTGTTTTCCATGTTTTCTCTCTCCCCCAGCATGCATGGCTCCCTTGAGAACAGTGCTGACAGTTTTTGTTATGTGGATACCAATCCTATTAGGAACAGAAATGAGAACAATAACTTATTTCAACTAGATCATGATATAGATATTGGTAATGATTTTCAATCTGCTCGCCTGTACTTAGTTTGAACTAGTGACCTAGAGGTGAAAGACACTATGGAAATGATCATCCTACAAGTCTCACTTCTCTCACTAGTAAAATAATGGAACAAATATTAACATAAAAACAACATCATTAAACATCTAAACATTACAAGAACCCTGGGCACTAAGCAGTGTGTAAAGAATGCATTGTGCCAGACAATTAAATTGTTTTTTAAACAGAGTTTGAAAATCCGTGGCTGGAGAGAATGCAGTAGATATAATGGGTCAAGTTCATCCAGGGCATAACTCCACTGATTGGAACGGCGACCTTTGACTGGTGTAAATTGGTGTAGCTCCATTGGTTTTGATGGAACTATGCCAATTTACACCAGCTAAAAAAATGGTTTATTAAGAGCAGAATGTACATAGCTTGATTAAGAGAGAGATGATAAATTACAAGTATTTGGAGTGTGTAAATTCCAAGGAAGGGGAATGATTATTTAAGATGGTATCACCTAAAAATGTGGCTATAAAGGACTTTACAGCTGTCAGAGAGAGAATGAGAGAGTCAGCCCCAGAGCTGTGATGAGAACCCAAGAGTCCTCTGGTTCCAGTTCTCTTCCCTAATCATTAGCGCACTCCCACTCGAAAAAGGAAATTTCTCACTTTAATCACCATTTGCAATTTTGTTGAGAGGGAACAGATGATGGCATTTGAGCGCTATTTTGAAGTTTATGATTAAATATAGTGATATCACATAAGATTTTTTTAAAGCCTTGTTCTTTAGAGCTGAAAAACATCTTTTTTTAGACTATATGTTTATTACCTTGATAAACATTAAAATGCTGCCACAGCAATTACCTTGATGATAAAAGGTCTGTAGACAGATACTTCCTGTGTTCATTTCCTACCCTGATAACTTGCCAAATCAGGGAGTACCAATACAGGAAATGCTTTCAATAGGAACTTCCTATCTGCTAATATCTAATTCATTAAAAGGAACTAACCACTAAGTGTTCAATATAATGGGAATTCTCTAGCTATCACTGTTTCAATTTAAACCACAGTGCACCAGATTTGTTTACATAAAGACCAGGGATCGGCAGTTACTGCATTCAACTACAAATTCTGTCTTATCACATTGGTGGCCCTGTATATTACATTATGTTTGTAAAGTACTTTGGGATTCTTTGAGATTCTCTCTTCCCCCCCCCCCTGTCTCCTCTCTACCCCATGTGCTGTGGTAGTAGTAACACAAATACTGGGTTTTATTCTGTTTCATAACCTCATGGGTTAGAGATCTTGAATTTTTAAAAACATGTGGACAAAGTTATGAAAGTATACTGTAGGGAACAATCTTTCATTGGCGGCAAGATGAGCTAGAAGAGTCTTTTCCTTCCTTGATGTCTACGAATCTGTGTACTCATTTCTTACATGAACATCTATTCTCATGGGTTCGGTATTAACCAAAGGCTCTTCCCTGCCCATGTGGAAATGGGAAGGGAGCAGCCAAATGGAATGCCCTCTGTAGAGCAGGGGATCTGTGCATTGGGCTGGGTGGTTTGGTGGCAGGCCAGGTAGACTGAATGAGGAACCGAGGAGACTTGGCAGGGATACTCTCTACCTTCCCTATTTATGTGTTCTGCCACCCAGTTAACACCTCTCACCAGAGCTAACACAGGCGTGTCCAATATGTAGTTTAGGGCATGTTCCAGATAGATTACTCATAGATGGCGCTTGTAATCTACTATGCAAGGTACACTCATTTGAACTAACTGAAATGGAAATTTTGCCTTATTGGGCAGACAAATTAGGCAATGACTGACGTGCAAGTCTGGACTTTAGGTATGGAAAAGAGAAACATGGATCAAGGGAAAGAGAAACAAAGGCATAAAAACTCAAATGGCAATAGTAATATTTAGGTAAGTAGTTTCAGATGCATGAATAGAAAGGACAAATCTTTTAGAAACCCGGAATGCTATCCAAGCCATATTGAAGTCAATGGGAATTTGGCCATGGATTTCAACAGGCCAAGGATTTCACACCAGTTGTTCAGGGCCTTGGGATTTAGAACCTGCTTCCTGTCTTTGGACCAGATTCTGATAATTGTTCAGCCAGTAACTTCTTGACTTCCAAGAAATCACTCCAGTTTACTGCCAGTATAACTGAGATCAGTATTTTAGCCTTTGCCCACAGGGTTGAGCACTGCTATGCCACTGAGCTTGTTCTATATCATACACATGGTGGCTTTGTCTTTGAAAAATAGACTCAAGTTCTGTTACCCCTAAACTGCTACCATGATGATGGATATCATTTTCAGAAGGACAGTTATTTAAACTGATATTACTTTTTAAAAGACCGTGGCATTTTAACTGCAGCTCTTAGAGTTAGACTTATAGACACTTTCAAACATAACCTGTGCTCCAACCAATCTGTTGGTATTATCTGGCAGAAGAAGGCAGTTGTGTACTGAGCAGTCTTCACAGTTACATTAACCTCAAACCTGCTAACTTCTGGAGCATACCTAAACTCCACCAGTCCGCAGGGCAAAAAACTAGGTTGTTCCTAAACGTGGGCCTTGAGGAGCACAACGGTGGTATAATGACACAATCCGTCCTGCCAGGATTGTTAAACTAAAAGGGATTTAACATAAGCAGACTGAACTAACTCTTGTCAACTTGCAAAGATTGTTGTTGTTGTTGTTGTTGTTAATCTTTGACATACTCACACCAACTTCCCTTGGTACAATAGCCACTGGAAGTGGTCAGAATGATTTCTTTTTGCTAACCAGATCAGCCACCTAAGGCAAAGGCCAAAGATACAGCATATCCAAAAGCCCACTGCCATGTCATAAATTTTTTTGAGATTTAGCATCAGTGCACTGTTGTACATATAGTTTTAATGGAATGAAAAATCTGATTATTTAGTCTACACAAAGAAAGAAAGAAAAGGGGATCCTGTGCCTTTAATGCTGTTTATAACGGTTGGACAGAGCTTGTCAGGTGAAGGTTAATTGCTCTCCAGTTAAAGCAGTTCTCTGCACAGATGGGTTATCAGGGCTGAACACTCGTTACAAGATTAATCTCATTTCCGACAAGACTTCCTTTTCCTTCAACTGATTTTTGCTCAGCCATTGGACCTGTCATCAGCCGTTAAAAGAAGGGTGGATTACCTCTGGGATATTAATGCTTGTGTGCAGCAAAACAATACAAAATGTGTGTCATATCGGCAGGGAACATCTTTAGGAGACAGCACATTTTAGTGCCTTACGAAGGTCGAGATTCATAAACAACTGAAACAATCAGGAGTATTTGAATTGATGCTCTTAATGAACACAAACGCAAGCTGATTCATCCAGAGCCCCTTTTTGAATGTCAGGCCTTTTCTAAATGTAAGATTTTTTTAAGTTCCCAAAGTGTATCTCTTTGTTGACATTTCAAATGAACAATTTGATATTTCTGAGATGTGTATTGTTTGTGGTGTGCTACTGTACTCTATAAAGATTACTTCAAAATAAGCTTAATCAGACCCTTTTCTTTAAGAAAATAAATGAGAAGTGGTTCAATCAATATTTGTTTAAGCAAGAGGCAGTGTGGCACGGTGGTGAGAGTACGGAACTCAAAATCAGAAATTCTGGGAATCTATTTCTGACTCTGCCAACTGAACTCATTGAATCAGATTTTCCACTCCCTTATGCTGGGGTAAATTAGAATTAAATCCATTGAAGTGAAAGGGGCTACAGTGGTGTAAAATGGATGTGAGAGGAGAATCAGGCTCATAATGTGGCCTTGGACACGTAACCAAATCTCCATTTTACCCAGCATTGTAATGGTGTGGGAAACTCAGCAAGGTTCTGAGCAGCTAGACAGAGTGAGTGAGTTCACAGGAGGCACAGGTCTAAACACAGAACTCTCTCTGGAGTTTGGGTTTATTTCAGGAGTTCTGATATAACCAAAATAACACAACTTGGCAAAGTCTCTGGTTACCAAGTTTCTTCCTTGCAGATTTACAATCAGTAAATTCCAAAACAAAAAACAAATATTCAAACCAACAAACAGGGTAGTTCTTATGTTTCCTCAGAGCTTCCTGTCCTGGCTTCTGATCAGCAAAATCCCTGTCCATTTAAGGTGCTGAGTCTTTCCATTGACTACAATGGGCTTTGAATCAGGCTCATAGTCCTCTGGGTCATTCAAGGCTGTAGATACAGCTAAAAAGAGAGCTCCGAGGAGGGTCTAAGGAGGGAAACTTGTGAGTGCGTGGGCATTATAGTTCTGATCCAGCAAAACACTTAAGCACATGCTTAATTTAAAGCATGTTAGTGGTCCTCTTGATGCCTAAAGTTAACCACATGCTTTCATGATTTGCTGTTTTAAAGCCTATGGAATTTAAACAAGATGTTTTGATCCCTAAATATTTTTATTGAACTAACAAGACAAAACACTACTTGTACACTTTTAAGTACAGTGGTGTCTGTAATGTGTATGAAAAAGATAGTGGAATGTTAGCTAGTACAGGTGGTTGCAGATCATATGTACATGGTGAGATATGAAAATAGTGTTGTCTCCGAACTGGAGTGGGAATATGGGAGTGGGAGGGTTTGGTCATTGATCTGTGGGCAGGTCTACACTATCACTTAAATCAATCTAATTTATGTCACTCAGGGTGGTAAAAAAGACACCCCCTTGAGCGACACAAGTTACAGCGACCTAAGCGCTGTCCACATCCGCGCTATGTCGGCGGGAGATGCTCTCCTGCCAACATAGCTTCTGCCGCTTGCAGAGGTGGAGTAATTATGCCAACGGGAGAGCACTCTTCTGTCAGAATAGAGCGTCTTCACCAGATGCGCTACAGCAGCGCAGCTGTGCTGATGTAGCACTTCTAGTGTAGACCTGCCCTGTGTCTGGTAGGTAAGGAGCAAGATGATGTACTCTAAATGGCTCATTCCTAGAAGGTAAGGCTCCTGTGCGGTGAGATTGTAGTTCACACGGTATTATTAGAGCTTGTCAGAAATGTTCTTTTCCCTTAAAAAAGTTAAACAAAATCAGAATTTTCTCCACAAAAATTTCCATTTTGTTGAAAAGCCATTTTTCATCCAAAGAAGGTTTGATTATTGGTTTTAACCAGCTGCAATGATTAGGCAAAGCATGGGCTATTAAAGTGGGAGCATGTGGCTCATACAGAAATTGATAAAAGGGTACAAAGTGTGGTTGTATAGGTTTCTCTGGTATCAATATGGATTTAAGTTTATTTGTGGAATCTTAACCCTGTATTTCCAGAGTTTCAAGCATTTGGGATTTTTTTTTCACAAATTTAATCTTAATTTAGAATCTCTAGGCTTTCAAGCATTTATTTTTTATAACTACAAGGCTGAAATTAAATATGGACCTGAGTTTAACTCTGCAGAAGCTTAGATCCAGGTCCAAATTTTACAGGTTGGGGCCATCTCTGGTTCTATTAAGGTAAGAAAAGTGGCTGATAAATCTCTCCATCTCTAACTGTATTGTAAGAGTTGTTTGCCTGAGAATTCAAGGTTACTAGGATATATTTAAAAACAGTGGCCAATATTTTCAAAAATAGGAGCCTGAAGTTAGGTTCTTCAGGCCATATTTAGGCACCTTAATAAGTGGCCTGATTTTGATCAGGATTGAAGCAGGGACAAGCAGTAGGCTATAAATTCTGAACCTGTGGAGCTGCCAAGTATGCTGGAGATTGGGCAGGTATAGACCCTTCCCTTCTGAATATGTGTCTCTAGATGTTCAATACCTTTACAAATATAGTACCCTCGATAAAATTATATTCAAGTCACAGACATTTAATTTTTCAGTCCCCAGGCTTCATATTGGTGCCTAGATCCTTTCTAAGCTACCTGGATTATACATCATGGTAACCTACAGATTCACTTTACTTTTTTGAGAACACTCATCACGTACTATGAGTAAACTTTTTGGAGTATATACCATACTCAGTTGCATTCAAAGTACCTTTGCTTTCTGGGGCTGTTTTTGAAGTAAAAGCTGTGATTCTCATGTATTCAGCTGACTCTAGAAACTTAGGCTTTAAGAAAAACACCAAATATTGTGAGACATAAAATCATGAGAGTTGGCAACACTGCAGTGTCTATAGCAGGAGTCAAAAAATAGCCATATGTGGAAACTTACCAAGCTGGACATCAGGGATCCTAGGAATTAGCCTCTTAAGACGTTTATTATAGAATAGAATAGGGTATAGAAAATAGGATTTGGATCATATTGAAAATGAAATGTCCAAGTTTGCAGATGACACTAGAACTCGAGACTGGGCAGAAAGAGGAACAATATAACTTTGATTCCTCAGGTGACTGGAGCGATCACTGATAAATGCAATACAGTGGTGTTAAATACAGAGCAGTTATTCAGGGAGCAAAGAACCTAGCAAGGGAATTTTTGGGAGAAGGAATGAATCATCCCCATGTTGAAGGGGGAAAGGATTTGGAAGTTTTTGCAGAAAAATTACCTGAAATTATCATCCTAGCACAGAGCAGACATCTAAAAAGGCAAAGAAGACACTAGAGCCTGAATTCTCATTTACACTAAAGTGAGCGTAAATTATAGTCTCACCCACTCTAAGGCGTGTTTATGCTGCCAGACTGGTGTAATGGGACCATAGTGTGTATGAGAATCTAGCCCTATATATTAACAGACACAGAGAAAATAGAGGGCCAAATTTTCAAAAGGTGTATATCCATAAGCAAATAAGAGCCACACAAACTTATGCCTGTGATTCACGATTATCAATGTAAATCAGGCAAATCCATGAGCAAACCAATGGTCGGGCACTTAACTAGCAATTTGTGATTGTATTTGTGTGTGCAGCTGGGTAGACCTTGAGTCTCCATTTTAAAAAGATTTGGCTCATAAAGTGAGTATTATTTGATTAATCATAGTGCTGCACTGAGGGTGGGATAGGGCCACCACAGCCCTAGGGGAGCTCACTAGCATGCAGGAGTATGTATGCTGCCACTCCCCCTTGATCCATTGGCCTGTATGTGAAGGTTGGAGCTATGGCCCTGCCTCCTTCCAGTGCCACCCTGCCTGCTTTGGGGTGTCTTGAGCCCCAGCAGATGAATAGAGGGAGTAGTGTTTGTATCCCTGGGAGTATGGGGCCTGCAGTAGTGCCCAGATGCTGCCCAGGAGGGCAATGAGGATTTTTTGCACCCACCCTTACCCAGCTGTGGAACTACCATGCACAATCTGGTCTAATATCTCAAAATATTCACATTTTCAGAGTTGTCTTAACAATATAGTACTTAAACCTGGTGTATCCTAAATGTATCTGTATGAGGATCAGTTACATATTGTTATTCTCTGGATGTGGTTTCTGACAGATTTTTTAAACTTCAACAAAATATACAGAATGAGTCCTGATTTCATGGATTTTAATGCATGCTCTGTTCTCTGCACACACCATTTCAGTTCCAATTTTTGTACTAGGCTGATCATTTAATAAAAGTGCCAGTAGAACAGAGATTTCTCAATAGTACTGGTTTAGTAGAGATGGTACTATGGTCTATCTGAAGAGCAGAAGAAATCTGAGCTGAAAAATTTATTTCACAAATTACTTGTATTTTTCTCATGCTTTATCTTCCCTAGTAGTGCAGTATGGAGATTAAAACCATATCAAGTCTATTCTAGTCTGTTATTCAACACTACTCTAAAAATACCAAATGCCAATTCCATCATTGTTTTGGAGCCCAAGGGAACTTTAATGCAGAAGCCTGTGAACTTATATACCTCACCAAGGAACTTTAGGGAGCAGCAGAGGAAGGTGGTTATGGTTTGCAAGCTTTCTGTTTGCATACTGAGGTTTTGCAATACTAACAAATAGACTCTCATATAACTTTTTTTTCCTCTCCCTGGCTTGCTCTGAATATCTCCAATGCACCAAAAGCCACTTAGATATTACCTTAACTGTCTCTGATTTCTACAGTCCCCTCTGATCTCCTTTCTTCCCTCTCAAGGTCTTTCTAACATCCTGTTTCCTACTGGGACTTCCCAGTCTCACAGATTTCAGCCTGCATTCTAATCACCTTCTGGGGCTTCTCCAGATCACTCTGATCTCTTCTAGGACTTGATTTTGCCACCTCTGCCTCCTGCCTCACCCAAATTACTCAAATTCTCTCTCAATTCACCTCCTTCCTTAGCTGCTCTCTGGCTCTGCAATCTCCATTTCCCTTTAGCTTCTCTGGGCTTCTTAATACGTGCCTCTGCAGGACTATACTGGTCTTATTTATACAATCAATCCCTCTAACCATCCCCCACTGCCACACAAACACAATAATACAGTTTACCTAGCTTTACCCTACATCTAGGATTAGGATCTAGATGACATTTTTTAGAGGAATTTGCTTACTAAGCTAGGTCTATTTCCCTTCCCTCTTCCCCCTCCCCCCGCCCACCCGAGCAATGGTAATGCCAAAAGAAAAGTAGATCAAACGTCTTTCAATATTTTAACTCATTAACCTGCTACTTATTAGTTGTCTATTAGCCTTTCTATATTTTTGTTTAGAGGTGAATTCATATAACTGCTGGTAATTAATTTGGGCAGGAACATGGAACATTTTGTATTTTAATTAATAGGCTGAGTAATGCAATAGAGGCAGATAGATTTTTTTTTTTTAATTCATGAGTCAAAATAGGTTCTCTAAATATAGGTTTAGTAGTTAGAGCAGAGGACTAGATGTCAGGATTCCTAGAATATATTCACAGATTTACCACAGTTTCACTGTTTGACCATGGGCAAGTCACCAAGGTTTGAATTTTCAAGTGTTCACTAATTTTGAGTGCTCAACCTGAGACATCTACTGCCTGATTTTCAGCAGTGCTGAACATACACAGCTTCCACTGAAGTCAGTGTAAGCATTAACTTCTCTAATTTAGTTTAATTTATTGTTTAAGTGTTTTGAGAAGCAGAAGCACACACATACAGAGGATTATTAATAATTATTTATGAGAATAGTCCCATTAATGTCAATACAAATACTCACAAGAGTAAGTGTTAAAGGCAAAATGGAAGATGTTTTAACTGCCAAGTTTCAAGATCAGCAATATGGTTTTCTTTGCAAGAGTTGATTTCAGCGCTAACACCTAATCAGAGCATTTGGTGTTAGTGATGTCTTGAATTGTAGCTGGCGAAATGCAGAACCCAGGACTTGATTTTCAAATTTATTACTTTTATAGTGTATGTATTTGTGTTTGTAAGTTTTCTGCTAGCATGTAGTACATGAAACATACAAAATGGTTTGTAAAAGAAAGCACAAGCACAGCAAGGCATGGCAGAAATTAAGTAAGTGGCGTACATAGACATCCTTAAAAAGCAACAGAGGGTCCTGTGGCACCTTTAAGACTAACAGAAGTATTGGGAGCATAAGCTTTCATGGGTAAGAACCTCACTTCTTACAGATTCAGACTAACACGGCTACCCCTCTGATAATAGACATCCTTGAGACCAAAATATTAAACATTGTAATTAGAGGGAGCTACAGCACCATGTAGCTAAGGCAAATTTTTTATTCCAGTGACAACTAACCAACAACAAAAGTTGCACTCCAAGTTCAGTGTCTTGCCTTCAATAGTGACCTTTGCCTGATGCATTCCTCTGAAGCATCAGGCAAAGCATATACATGACAGGTCTATAATGTACATGGGCAGTGGTGCAGTTATCTATGTGAGGAAGCAAAACGATCCTTGTGAACCCAGAGTGATCAGTTGTCTCGTTGAAGCATCAGATCTGATTGCCTCTGTCTTACAAAATAGCTTGTTTTGAAGGCAGTACTCTTTTTTACAGTCCCAGAGGAGATGTGTTTAGGTCAAAGGCTTCAGATGGTCCAAAAGACACCCAGATGGTCCAATTCTGTCTCACTGATGTCAGTGTGAGTTTTGCCATTGACTTTAATAGGAGCAGGATTGGCCTGTAATCCTTTATATTTAAACATGTATATCTGAACCCCTTTTGCCTTGGTTACAAATATTGATTGAAATCACCAGTAATTACTTATCACCAAATGTGCTACAGTATATTGCCCTAATGAATTGAGGCCTATGCCTGATGCTTAGTTCAAACTTGGGTACCTAATGCTAGGCACCTAAATTCATATTTAGGAGTATATACATGATGGCTTGATTGCAAACTTGTTAAGCACCCACAGATACCCCAGACCTGTTCTAAATGAATTGTTTACTGTATGGTGAAAACGCCTGTTAAAACTTCACACTGTCAGATTTCAACCTTCAGACTGTCATGGGAAAGAAATGTGGTTCAAACAAACAAACAAACAAAAAACACTCTAGCTTCCACTGACTAATAGCCTTTGGTTTGCTTTCAGTGTTGGTTGGTTCATTACTTTCTAAGAAGTCAAGTCAGCAGTTACACTAAAAGATGGGGATTCTTTCAGGTGAAGTGTAGAAACATCTTAACCTTTATAGATGTGCTGCATGGGAAATTCACTTCAGGATGTGCAGGCCAGGATACTGCCACCTGCACTTCTTTGCAATTTCTGCTAGGGGAGGGAAGCTTTAATCTCAGTGGGGGGATTCCATAAGAAGAGTGCTATAAGAGTGCTATATACAATGGCATGTATTGAATTAATGCATCGCCCAGTTGCTCTAACCAGACATACCCTTCCTGCCAAATAGCATCAGCCATTTTTAAGGTGGTGTTGGCCAGCTGCAGGCTGCCCAGAAAGGAAGAGGTACCTCCCCTTTGCTCTGCCATGTGGCCTTGGGAGGCAAATGCAGAGAAGAACAAGCCAGTGGCTCCAGAAGCAGCCAAAGCAGGGAGCTTCAGATATTCAGATTCAGAGAACTTTCTGCAGTTTTGAGATGACCTTTTCTGCCCTGTCCTGATTGACTGTTTGCTCCAATTCTTTCCCAGTTAAACACTCAAGGCTGGCCTGTGTCAGCTGACTCGGGCTCGTGGTGCTCAGGCTACAGGGTTGTTTAATTGTGGGGTAGAAATTCGGGCTCAGGCTGGAACCTGGACTCTGGGATCCTGGAAGGGGGGAGGGTCTCAGAGCTCAGGCTCCAGCCTGAGCCCAAACATCTACACAGCAATTTTTAGTCCCACAGCCTGAGCCCTGCAAGCCCGAGTCAACTGACCCTGGCCAGCCATGGCTATGCAGCAGCTCTTTTATTCCAGTGTAGATGTACCCACGTCTCTTCACCTCAGCTTCTCTCCACACCTGCCCGTCTTACCCTCTTCTCCTATGCCTCGTCTCCCTCACCCCTTTCCCTTCAATGTCCCCTTTTCCTTCCTTTTTCTTTCCAGTTAACTGATCCCCTTCAAACTAAATCCACTTAAAAAGACAAAAATTAAAACTAATGTGCCATTTGTTGCCAACACATTGTTCTCTCTGCTTGTTGTTAGACTCCTTCCCCTACCCTGTGTCTGCCTTGTCTATTTCAATTGTAAGCTTTTTGGGGCAGGGACTGTTTGCTACTGTGTTTGTACAGTGCCTACCACAATGTGTCTGCATTCTTGGTTGGTCCCTAGACAATACTATAATAATCGTGATTAATAATAAGAGAAGGAGAAAGCCTCTTTCTTGATACAACACCCATGCTGTTAGAAAGTCCACAGTGGGAAGTCGACATATACCCTGGGTGAATGTGGCCCTATATGCCTGTATCACCTTCCCAATAGAGTACATATTTCACGTTCATAACAAGCTAGCATTATTTCATGATATTATTTTAGACAATAGGTTTTCATTGCAAATGATTAAAAAATCTGTGTTACACCTTTTATCTATAGAAAACAAATATCAACCACATTTCATAACTGAAAGAACAGAATGGGCTCAACTTCAAGTCATTTCTCAGATTGTACAGATTCATTAATGGGGAAAATGTATTATAGTTGCCAACAGAGACAGTATTAGCTCATTGGGGTCCCTAAGCAGGAATATTTTTGTGGCCTCCCCCTCACAACACATACTAAAAAGTGAATAGGGGGCCCCCCCTTGAGCTGCTCAGGGCCCTAAGCAATTGCTTAGTCTGCTTATGCCTAGTGCTGGCACTGGTTGCCAAGTTTGTTCTAAAAATGGTGTCTTCTGACTTGCAACACTGTTTTGGGTAGGGCACCTAAAATACTTGGTCACTTAGTTCTGTTCCTTATTTTCTGTTTTTATGGCCTAGGCAACCCAGATATGGAAACAGGAGATAGAAACAACACTGATATTTGTCACTGGCTTTTACCAGACGTGTCTCCGTGAACTATGTGCACAATACCTGCAGGAGCTCAGTGCTTGGGTTTTCCTGGTTTAAATGAGTCTCATTAACTTCAAAGATTGCACAGTTCATCCAGGAAATAAATTAAATTAATTATTTTTTTCTGTATTCTTCTTCTTATAGAATGATGTGTGTCGTTTGCTGTACTTTGTGTTATGAACTTTTATTCTTGCTGGAAGCATAAACTTCATTTGTTTACATTCAATACTGAAGCAATTGAAATCATGACTTGTACATTGTATAAAATGATACAACCGTTTCTGGCTCTTGGACATATAAAGGTGTTCCTGGAACCTTAAAACCCAAGGTGAAAATCAGTTAAGCTTCTGGATGATTTTGAAACCTCAAATCCTTTGAAATAGTTGGCAATGTGCTTACTGCATATTTGCAGTTGCACAACTCTTCCTCTTTGTGACTTTTAAAGTTCCTCCTTCCTTTTTTCTTCAAGTCCCTTGGTGGTACCAAAACAGCGGGGTTTTTGTTTTGCTTTGTTTTTGTTTTATTCTCCCCCTCTGTTCTTGGTATAGTGCATTGTTCTGTGGAAATGGGTTGTTTTGAGTTCACACTTTGTTTTCCTGCTGTTTTTCTGGGAAGTTGGATATGGCACAAAAGATATGGGAACAGCTTGTAGGAAATGGGTTTGTTTGGGGAAACAATAAAAGAGAAACTGATTGCATTCCTCCCAGATGTATGTTTTAATGTATAACATACAATATTTTCTGTGGCATTTATAAAAACAAGTGGAAGATAAACAAATCAGAGTATTTTCTTTTGAAGTATCTTAAGCTTTGTATGGATACTGCTTCATTTCAAATACAAATGACTATTAGTCATCTAGTTTTACTACATTTCTAATGTCTCCATTATGCCCTGAGTTTGGGGGTGGGGGGGAAGCACCTTTAATGTTTCCTACTCTAATATAAATATCTAAATGCTCTGGGCTATGTATTGCCCTCATTCCACAACTGAATCACTGATGTCAGTCTAAAGCAGTACATTGTCCTTTCTGTTGACTATAGAGGTTAGTGATGTTGCAATGGTAAGACGTCCTGAAGCAGAATTGCAGACAATTCTTCTAACTGACTATATCAAGCATCAGAAGCTCAACTAATCTATGCTTGTCTAAATCTGCTATGGATACAAATATGCACAGCTTGCTGGGGTTTATTCATATCCATTTTTGGTGCAGTGATCATCTACACATACATTTTATTTCTTTTACATGTATGCTACAATATATTATAAGTCAGATCTCTTTAATTAGTCATATATGTAATACTTGATCAGACCCAGTTGTATCCTTTAGATAACCCTGTAATTGTACTCTCGCTACATTTAAAAAAAGAATTGTTTGTACTGAACCAAAGCTCTGATTCAACAAAGCACTGCTTACAGTTAAACACATGCATAAATCTGTACCTATTCAACAAAGCTGTTAAGCATTTGCTTAACTTGATGCATGTGCTGACGTCCAATTGGGACATAATTGTGTCTGTGGCTGAATCAGGGCCTTACTGTTATATCATTGAACTTGATATTCATTTGATCAGAGCAAAAGACAAAATTAAAATGTACTTAAGTACAAATTAAGATATTGATTACAAACTATTGTAGGAAGGTATGTTAGGCTGTACACTGTAAAAGCTATCATGACAGGAAGTCATATTGCACATATACAGTCAGGGCTGGCTCCAGGGTTTTGCCTGCCCCAAGCAGCCAAAAAAAAAAAAAAGCCACGATCGCAATCTGCGGCGGCAATTCGGCAGGAGGTCCTTTGCTCCAAGCGGGAGTGAGGGACCCTCCACCGAATTGTCGCCGAATAGCTGGACATGCCACCCCTCTCCGGAGTGGCCACCCCAAGCACCTGCTTGCCAGGCTGGTGCCTGGAGCCGGCCCTGTATACAGTGGGCCCACTTAAAAAATTCATTCTGGTTTTAGAGAATACTTCAGGGCCATTTCTATACCTCCCTTTGCAGTGTTGTGTGTGATTCCCCCATTGCTCGTCTAGGATGGTGTGTCCCAATGGTAGCTCCACTGCAATCTACAAAACTCCCACCAAACGTTGTAGGTGCCTAAATTTACGCGGCGCCTAATTTTTCAGGGTAAAATTTCCCTTGGCATCTGTGTTTCTGCCCCAGGCAAGTGCACTGCTGTCTCCCTCTAGGTGTCTGGACACATATCTCCTACCTAATCCCCAGAATGGTCATGAACTGGGGAAAATAGACAGCCGCCTAAGGATCCCCAATCCAGTAGGCAGGCTCAGAGGCCCCCTACCAGATTCGGTCCAATTCAAAATTTGACTACAGAGGGAGGTGCCCACCTCACTTCCCAGGGATGGGAGAGACCCAGGTTCAATTCCTCCCCTCTCTGCCAGAAGGGAAGAAATGATTTGAACATGGGTCTTCCTTCTCTCAGGCAGGTGCTTTAACCACTAATCTATGAGATGATCTGTTCTAGGGCTTTCTCCATCTCTCCTGTTGAAGCTGTTCCATAAATAATGAAAGAGTGATTGCAGCAAGGATTGGCCCCCCAGGTCTTCCATCTCTCTCCCATCTACTGGACAACAGAGTCATTCTCTCTCTCTCTGGCCTAATGACTGTTTCACTTTGGATAAATACCTAAATAGTCATTGGGTTAAAAGTTATAAGGTAGGCACCACCACCTACTCCTCCTCTGGCCATTTTGTGCAGAGTGAGGCAGGCATCTAACCCATTCCGACAAGAAACTGCTGAGGCACCTAACCTGTCTGACTCCAAGCTGGTTTCCATTTGTGGATCACTAAGCAGAGGTAGGCGCCTCTTTGGAGCCCACACTTAGAAACCTATCTCTAAGAGAGGGGCAGGGCTTAGCTCACACCTCTCTCATCAACATCTACCATTGGCTACCTTCGGCAGCCCCCACCTAGCATACTGGCTTTTGCAGATCACGTTCTAAGGTGCCTACCTCTCCCCATTCAGTGTATAGGGACCCTACGCACCTAACTCAGGCTTTGTGGATCACAGTGTTGTTCCTGTGATTTTCTAGTCACCTACAAGTAGGCACCATGATGCTCAGCATTGCAGCCCCTAAGTCCCTTTGTGGATCCCACCCATTGTGGATATAATAAGTGGCCGTAGGTTATGGTTAAGTGGTGGGAAGAAGAGTTGTTAATGTTTGCAATGTTATGTAACTTTGCGCATGTCTCTGGAACCCCTCCTCACTTAATCAGCTTAATTGGAATCTTAAATAAGATACAAGAAATCACATGATGTCTTTGTTTTGAGATTTCCGGGGTAAATAAATTGCAAATCCAAAAACACAAGGACTCAGACTGCATTCACATATAAACTGTAATTCCATATTGAGATGAGTAGCTTTGATAAAACACAATTCTTCAAGACATGGTATTTAGGTTCTTGAGGCTACCTGTTATTCCAACAATGCAGTATAGACACACAGAAAGAATAGGATTGTAAGACTAGAATGATGTCTGTGTATAGGGTGGTGCAGCTATTTTGGCTGTGAGACTAAATTTCACAATATCATTTTGATCTAATAGCAAGGAAAGTTCCTAGCAAGTGTGGCATGCAGCCTCAGCTCATTTCCTTTTGGGCTGTGGCCCACTTTACAAACCTGCCACCCATTTTGCCAAACAAATCTTTGCTTGAAAGAAGACTGAGACAAAAACAGATGTTTGAACTTTTTAACAAAGTAGAAGGCTGGCTGCTCTTTCATATTGATAAGGTCCAATGCTGGAGTAGTGCGGGAGGGGCAACGTGCTGGCACTGGTCCGACAGATTAAAAGGAGTTTTTGATCCAAGTACTCTCAGTTCTTTAGCTTTTTTTGAGTCCTTAAAGTTATCAACAAAGCTGAAGAGTAAAATAGTTTGATGGCTTTCAAAGTTCATAGCTGAGAATAATATCAGAATGAAAAGGAATATAGGAATCCGTTTAAATCACATAAAGAAATAGCCCTACATGCCTCAGTGTTACAGTGTTTTACAATATGGAAGCATTAAAATAAACATTCAAAGTGTGATATTCTTAATGTTACATATACAATATACAATGGGATTACTGAAGAATACAATTGTATTTTTTGGCACTCGAGTTTGTCTGGACCTGATTGTTTAGTGATAAATATTCTGGGCCTGATTGATCATTGTGTTATTCCAGATTTGAACCAGTCTAACTACATTGATTTTAGGCTTTCTGTTCTATAAATGAGAGATTTTCAAAGGAACAAAAACTTGTTAGGTGCCTAACACACATTGGAAGTCATGAGAGTTGGGTATCTAATTCTCATTTTGCCTTTGAAAATCTCACTCTAATTTTTCTGTTCAGGATCTGAGATGTTTATCTTTAATTTTTTTGTTTAGTATCTTTATAACTATTATAATCCATGGTAATAAGATAAGACCTGCCCCTTATTTCTCTGCTGTATTCTATACTTTTTAGTTCTTATTCTTGAAATATCATGTAATTAGATGAGCAGGCGACATCTGAATATTCAGCCATTGTCATGTCATTGATATTTGGCCAGAATAGCTCAATAATCAGAATTTTTTTTTTTTGTATAGGAAACATGTTTGTTCTCATAGACATCAGTGCACAAGGCCATAAACCTTTGCCCACATTAGAGATTTTATGTAGCTAAGATAATGATGAAACTACTGCAAACTTGAGCCAGTCCCACGCCGCAGTGTGCCACTTGTTTGAATAGCAAAGCGGACAATTAATACGTGAAGGTTAGAGCTATCTGAGCCATTAAGGATTGACCAATAGACCTTGCTGTTTGTGTGGAAGAAATAAAGGTGCTAGATCCACCTGTCCATCTGGAAGAATGTCTTGTTTTATCATGGGATGCCTATTCCACAGTCTTGTGAATTCTGAGGTCAGCTCCCTGTCAGAGACCTAATGAAATGCCTTGTGCTATGATCCTGCCACTTGCTCTGTGTGAGCAGAACCCTGTTCCCTTGGATACCCTATTGAAATCATGCTAAGAGATCAATTGGGCTCTACAGGTGTCTGCCCATCCCACGCCAGTTGCAGGACTGGGGCTTTAATCTTTGTAGCTGAACAAGACTGCTGTATAACCTTATAAGAAAACATAACGCTGTACACTGTGTTTATGAGACAATGTTTATGTTGTATGATGAGCATGGCATGAGTGAAATTTAATTCTTGTCTGGGACCTTAGTTTTTAAAAATGTATATGTTACTTACAATTATTCTTAGGAGGTTTGTGGGACACTGCACTATGAAATGGGAGATCTTTAAGTCAGGCAATCATTTAGACTTTCTGATCCATGGAGATGATTTGTCCACAAATCTCCTGGATGTTATATTGTTGTCTCTATGCACTGGAGATGGAATGGCCCAATAGAGGGTGCTAGGCTAGGAGTCAGAAAGACCTAGCATCTAGTCCCAGATTCTTGGTCACTATACCTCAGTTTCCTCATCTCTAAAATGGGTATAAATGATATTTGTCTTCCTTTGTAAAGAACTTTGAGATCTATAGATGAATGCCCGATGCTATAAATATTATCTCATGGAGAAAATGTTAAGACAAAAACATGTGTAGCAGTGTCTTTGGCAAAAATGGGGCTTGCTGATGTTCTGGAAATGATATTCTGTACAATAAAATTCTCTGATAATTTATACTGAAGCTTTGTGCATTTCTAGAAATTAGAAAAAAAAACAATATTTTCATTACAATACAAAATATAAAACCTCTCGGTTGAGTCTTTCAGCCCTTATCCACAATCTTAGTTCCAGTGAAGTCAAGAGAATGACTCACATAAGAAGGGCTGCAGGATCAGACCTCACCTTCCCAGGGCTTTTTCTCTTAGATAAATCTGGCCTTAAATTTCATAAACTTGTTTTGATTTAGGATTGGATTTTATTATTTTCATTATTATTATTTACAAGTGGGACTGTAGCGGTGTCTCTCCCTTGCTTTCAAAATATCCTTTGTATTTTTCCCAGCAAGAGGTCAAGATATTAGATAAGTGGCAGCACCAGGCCTTTACTCGGATTACCATTGACTGCCCAAGTGCCCTTTTCAGATAGATAGCGGATGTTAACTGAACTGGTAATAAGATTCTCATGGGTGGAGGTGAGGATGACATTTGTCTTTCCTATCTTGTACTAGCCAAGGCTTTTTGTTGTTCCTGAACTCTCTCATGAATACAATCTGTGAATTTCAGTCTGATCTAATGAATCCAAGTCTCAGAGGTGTATGGGTAAAACACATTCCAGATGTGTGCTGCAACTCCTGAAGCAGGTGGCTGCATTTTAGGTTGTAACTTTTCCCAACGTATTCCTTACAGCCTATTGTGTATCTATTGATGATGCTTCTTTTGACAATGGTCAGAATAGAGTTGTAAGAATGGCAAGATCTAATAAGCTGTAGCAAGGTTTCAGCATTAATCATTACACTTTCGTTTCACTTACTATTGCCTGATGCAATGAATTCAAGGCTCAAAGATTTGGCTATAAACTAGTCTGCAAGTTTGGGCTGAAACTCCTTCAACAGTTTAACCTCAGCACGTGTAGGAGCCCTGCAGTGGGACTGGGATCCTGCGGGTCCCACAGGACCCGCTATCATAATAGAGGGATCGGGTAAAATGTATTCTGTTGTGGGCAGGATTGGGTGAGCAAAAAAACAGACTGTGGGAAATTGCGGGAAAACACTAAATCTCTCATCAGTTTGTCATAAATATAATTTCAGCAATGTAAAGCAATTTTTCTTTTTTTTTAAATAAAGGTTTTAGTGCTTAAATTTAAGCAAGGGCTAGAAAGAGATTTGATGTCTATTATAACAGGAGTTAAAGTAGTTTTACGTGGTTTAAACAAGATTTGTTTTATTCTTTTAGTGGTAAAATTGATATATATAATATATTAACCAATCTCTCTTGTTTTGTTTTAAAGCAGCATGGGGGAATCTTGCAGCATCTAAGATTTTTGCGGGTGGGAGTGGGATAAAAATGCAAGAAACAATGCGGTACTGAGTGGGAGTGGGTATTGCAGGGCGGGACAGAAGTTGGATTAAAAATATAGTCCCGCACAGGGCTCTACTCTAGCACCCTGTGTTGCATGTTTCAGACCTGAATAGTGTGGAGTTGTCAGCCTGAAAGATTGCCCAATGTTCGGTGAGCTATCATTGACTGTTTGGCCACTGGCCCCTCCTATGGAATCTGTTGCAATGTAGAAATGACATTCTTTAGCCTGTTTGAGATGAAGCTTTACTACCCAGAGAGCTGCTTCTTAAAGCTGTGGAATAAACTTTTTAAAAAAGAATGTACGTAAAAGAACACAATAAAAGTAGCAAGATGGAGCGATGAATTTCTGAAAGCTTTGCTAAAAATCACCTGAAATGGTTACATTAGTCTGTACTGTGTGCTCTTATCCTAGCATGGTCTGATCTTTATTTGACCACAGTTTCACGCAATGACTCTTGATTCAGAAAACTGATGTTTAACTCATTGTGGGCCAGATACTCAGCCAGGTTAAATGGATGTAACTCCATTGAAATCAGTGGAGTAATACCAATTTACAGTAGCTGAGCATCTGCCCCAACATTTGAAAACGTTTTCATTTTCACTGTCAAGTGTCGACTAAGCATGGGGAAGATAGAGATTGACTGGGTAGAAATCTCTTATTACTGTCTGGCTCTTAAACATGAAGCTTCTTTGAAAGGTTTGGAAGGTTCCTTTTTAGATCCTCTTAAACATTCAAGCAAGAAGGAGAACTGACTCTTCACATACATCTGTATGTTTTTGAATTCATATACATCATTTATCACTATTGTACCTAAACCATCTATAAATTCTACTAGATAGATGGATGGGGGAATGGAGAGAAGATGCAAACATGGGGTTTCATAAGGTGAAGTGCAGGGACAAAGCCTACTTAACGTGTTCATTAGTACATGAAAAATGGAGCTACGGAAACATTTGTCCAAATCTTCAGATGTTGTAAAATATAAGCAAGAAGATTAGTACAGTGAAGAGTGGAACAACAGGAAGTATTCTGCAGAGCTGGTCAAGAAATTTTTGACAGACCAGTTTTCCATCGAAAAATGCAGTTTTGTCAAAATTGAAACATTTCTCCGGATCATGTCAATGGTGACATTTTTATTGGGAAAATGTCAAATCAAATCATTTCAACTTTTTCATGTTGATAGTGACAAAATGTTTGGTTTTGATAGATGAAATGTTTCATATTGATTTTATTATTTTGATTCATTTAGTTTAGAATTTTACATTATATTAAAATACTAACTTTAATATACTATATTATATAATATACTATATTCATATATTCTGTTTGATATTCTGTATATTTAATATTTTCTATGGTCTTATAATACTTTGACATTGTCAAAATAAAACATTTTGACATTATTGGAATGAAAAATTTAGATCTCTGTCACTTTTTCAGAATTTCCATTTTGTGAAAAAAATTAATATTTCAACTATTCCGATTCAGAACAAAAAAAATTTTTTTTTAAATGTCAGAATTTCGTGCAAAACAGAAATTCCATTTTCCGACCAACTGTAGTGTTTAGATAAGCAAGGGAAATGATTTCCAACATTGGGAAATATAAACGTATGCATCTGGGAATATCCAGATAAATAAGCATTATAATATGGATTCAAGTTAGATGAGGGGAAAAGGAACTGATAGTGATGGTGAGGAATATCATGAAAATAGGGCCATAAAAAGTTTATGTATTTAAGTCAATACATTTAAAAGCAAAAAGAAATCAGTTCCTTTATTTAAGGGGCTAAAAAAGGCTGCACTTTGAATATTATTTACATTTTGCTGATATACTTTAAGAAATGATAACCAGGTTATAGAGAAAGTACAGTGGAGGGCAACAAATTCATTTGTGGTTCTGGAGGTCTGTGTTGCAAGAAAAGGCTCAAACGATTTAATACATTTCTTCTGGGACATAAGGAGACTGGGAAATCATCTTGTTACAGATTTCAGGTAGCTAAAGGGGCCAAAAAAGATCTAGGATATCTGTTCTACCTGTAATAAAGAGGGTCCGAATCATGGCCGTATTTGGAAAAAATGGGAGGAAAGAGTGAAACTAAATATTAAGAATTCCTTTTCTTATGTCTGATCCAACTCCTATCAAAGTGAATGGAAAGTCTACAGCTGACTTCAATAGGAGTTGGACTGGGCCCTTAGTATGTTATTGGAATGTTGAACAGTCTACCATATGATGATATGGGAGCAGACTGCATAAATGAGTCTCAGACAAAGAGGGGTACGTTCTGTACCTGGTATAAAGATAATACCATTATTTCAGAACATTATCCAAATTCATTTAACATCCTGCTACAGTATATTTTTCAGTAATCTCCTGCATTAGTAGATTACACTGGTTAATGGTATGCTACATTAAGAAGTATGTTCTTCTATTGGTTTTAAATTTTACTGGATAAAAAAATCTTTCACTGTGTCCTCAATTTTTGAGATTGGAGTAAAAGAAGGAATTGATCAGTTTGTATATACCCTTCATAATGTAGAGTACCTCAGTCATGTGTCCTGTATATTCTACTTTCCAGGCCAACTAATCCTGCATTTGATTAAATAAACATCTTTGTCCTAATTATTTTATCCTATTTTAAAGCCATTACTGTATCTATTGTTATAGTTATTTGTCAGTCTGTTATTCTTTTTCACTTATCAGCAAAGTATAAACCAAACCCAAATACAAATACGAAAAAACATTTAGTGCTTTTATCACTAGAACAAAAAGTCCAAGGGAGAAGCAAGAAGCCAAGTATTGTGGAGTCGGAGAAAAAAAAACTCTCTGTGAAAAATGTATTTTCTTTTGTGCTGGTGATACTCTCATAGAAATTTATGCCCAAAAAATTGAAAATATTTGTCTAATATGAATTTTATTTTTCATAATTTATCAAAGCATTATATTTTGTGCACATATGTGAATAATCTTTCCTGTCTGCCATGATAGCATGTCTCTCTTCGTGCCGTGTCATGTCAACCACTAGTTACTGGAATTGAAAGCTTTAACTTCTGAGGTGTCATGAAATCCAGGAAGATGATCCATCCATTACTGTAGCTGTTCCCATAAGGGTACAAAACTTGGCAAGTTTAAAGGAAGTCTATTAATGGGTCTGTTTACTAATATATTAATATTTACTTTGCTTTACCCCACTGACCTACTTGAAGCTGCTAAACTGGTTGGGTAACAACATATGGGTGTGAAAAAAATTAGCATGAAAATGAGCAATGAAAATATTTAATAGAAATATAACTGACATTCATATGCAAAATTACATTTTGTTGATCGGTTACAGTATTAATACATGTAAGACTAGATCATGCAACTATTATTCACATTGATGAGCACATACAGCTAACTACAATAGGGCAACTTGTGTGAGTAAGTGCTCGCCAATATAAGCAAGGTTGCACAGTCTAGTCTGCAATGAATTATTTACATTACTCTTTAATAATTTTTTACATTTAAACTTTTAAAGTTTTTTACTTTACATTTGTTTTTGCAAAATAATGGCAAAGTATATTATATCAAATATGTTAAATATGAGAAATTGCAGTTAGAGTATTCCTTTCCTAGCCTTCATGATTGAGGTGAATGGCATATGAAAGTCGTTTTTACTCATTGCAATTTAGACCTGATTAAATAATAAACAGTCTATTCCCAAATAACTTCTTTGACAGTGAATAATATTTTAATGACTATTATTTGGTCATTTATAGAGCTTGTTACAAATGGAGAAAACATAAAAATTCAGGATCACAGTCTTAGTCAATAGAGGGAAATCAAGGATAGATAGTATGGGCAGAAGTGTAGGAGGAAGAGTTAAAGGCTATTTACTGTCTGTTTTTATATACCATATTGCTTATTGAATCAGAAGATTTTATGTAATCAAGAGACAATTTCCATATTTCTTAATATAATTTTTGTATTTTCCTACAGTACGAATATTAGTCTTTAATATAAGACTGTCTCTCTTATTACTGTGAACCATCCTTAAATTGTTAGGTATTGCTTCGTCTTTGCAGTGTCTAGGATTGGCCTAAATGCTGAAGTGCCTTTGGCCATTAATTGCTCAAACCACCATAGGGTTTAAGCTTACAACAAAAGCCATTAAAAAGTCAGTATTTGCCAATTCTCCCCACACAGTGCCCACACATGTACCACAGGTATCTTAAAGTACAGGGAAAAGCTGTGGTAGTCTCAGATATAATTGTGTGGTAGCCAGGGCCGGCTGCAGGGTTTTGGCCGCCACAAGCAGCCAAAACCAAAAAAAAAAAAAAAAAGCCGCAATCGCGATCTAAAAAAAGCCGCGATCGCGATCTGCGGCTGCAATTCGGCTGGAGGTCCTTCACTCCCAGGCGGAGTGAGGGACCGTCCGCCGAATTGCCGCCGAATACCTGGAACTGCCGCCCCTGTCCGGAAGGGCCGCCCCAAGCACCTGCTTGAGAAGCTGGTGCCTGGAGCCAGCCCTGGTGGTAGCTGTTGACACATCATGAAATTTCAATTGCAGCCACTGTACTTTGAAAAGAAGCAGATGGCAGAGAGTATGATTGCATGAATCCTGGCAGACGATTGGAGTTGTGGAATGGCAGTTAAGCATATTACATATTTCCAGAGGTGAAATCCAAGCCCCACTGAAGTCAATGGCAAAACTCCCATCGACCTCTGGGGTGAAATCCTGGCCCCACTGATGTGCTGGAGAAAGATGATGAGTCATGGAGGGAGTAAGGATAGTCTGTTTTAGGTCATGCTTTTACATATGTTGACTCCACAGACTCATGGAAATGCTTTGTCAACCACTGCAACTTATTCTGGCTCAGAGATGAAATAAGACTGACTCTGTTGTCCACCCTCTGTCCCTACATCCTTCCCAATGGAGAGAGGAGGCATGTGGTGTCACCCAGGACTCAATAGGAAAACATCAAGGGAGCCAGTAAAGGTTGAATAGTTGTAACAGAGAGCTCACTCTACCACTAAGTCCTCCACATCAGGTAACCCAGCAGCCAGTCTCAGAAGATGACAGAAACACAGATATTCCTACATTGCCTCCATAGTCCTATACAAACGTAATGGCTGCTAAATCACAAGATGGGGTATAGACTACTAAATTAGATGAGGAATTCCTATAGTGAGTTGTGCATGTTTTTCTTGGAAATCATCTATAATTGAACATTTTCTTGACATATGAAGCTAGACTCAGTCTCCTGGGTTTGTTTGTGGGTTTGTTTGATTTTTGTCACAGTCTCTCAATTATCCACTGTAATCCTAACTAATTGGCATAGTCTTTCTGGTGGTCAGTGTAACCTGCACACAAATTTGAAATATATGTACTTTTTTCCCCTTTGTATGATATAATGTGTTAGATTGTGCATTGATAGCATATTGAAAAGTAATTAAGATGTGAGGCAGATACTATTGTTTTGCACTTATTTATCCCAATAGATGCAAATTTAGTAAATCTCATCTTTTACAATCTCCATTTGTTTTCTATAGTTAGTCCAAAATTGTCTTCATTTATGTTATTTAGAGCCAGGTTTTGTTTTAATGCTGAATAAATCA
Source organism: Terrapene triunguis (assembly GCF_002925995.2). NCBI lineage: Eukaryota > Metazoa > Chordata > Testudines > Emydidae > Terrapene > Terrapene triunguis. The sequence goes on from NW_020664382.1 coordinate 4,074,900, forward strand.
TGTTTTTTATTCAATTGTGGGTGGCAGATTAAGTAAATAAAATGAATGAGTGGCATTTTGTTGCCACTTCTGAAGACAGCTTAATCTGTAAGCAATATATAACAACATCCTGGCTTGCCATATTTGCAATTTTGCTTCTGCTTTCTCTTGTATAATTCACACTTTCTTATACATATTTATAGTAATCAGTATTGCCAAAGTTAACATTACATAATGTGTTATTCTTATTTAGTCCCTGTACTGACTCCTCAGTGGAGCAGAGGCGAAAGAAGCGGGTAGAAAACAGTCTCAGACACTGGATGTCAGTCCATTCAGTGCTGCGGGTACGTGGTCAGGGGTGTGTATATTTTCATGGAAAATTATTCAGAACTTTGTAAAACAAAATATTTTTTTCCCCGAGTAACTTTATTACTTTAAATCTTGTTATATGAAAATAAAAAACGTGGATTTAAGGATCCCTAGCTAATTTAGTAACTGACTCAGCATCAAGGGACATCACAACCCTTTTCCCTCAGCCCTCCCTCAGGCCCAACCTCTGTGGAGCCAGGCTTTGAGGGCAGAAGGCCCCAGCGGATAACCCACACTCCAGGAACAGTATGTAGGCTGGAGCCCTCCACAGACTTTCCCAGCAGAAATTAAGGTGACCAGTTGTCTGGTTTTTACCGGAACACCTGGTCAAAAAGGGACCCTGGTGGCTCCAGTCATCACCGCCGACTGGGCCATTAAAAGTCCAGTTGGTGGTGCTGCAGACCTAAGGTAGGCTAGTCTCTACATGTCCAGGCTCTGCACTGTGCCCCGGAAGTGGCCAGCAGGTCCAGCTCCTAGGTGGGGGGGCCACGGGGCTCTGCGCGTTGCCCCTACCCCGAACACCGGCTCCACGCTCCCATTGGCCGGGAACTGCTAGCTGGGTAGCTCATATGCTGCTGTCAGCTGGGGTTGTGTGTTGCTCAATGTCCAAAGGATCAGCCAAACAATCACCTCCATTTGGTGCCTTGGATCTCTCCCTGGAATCCTGGGCTAGCCTACCATTGATCGCTGGGGCAAAGGACCCACTGGGCAGTATCTGAGCTCTTCAGTTCTGTATCAGCCAGAGCAGAATTTGGCACGAAAGGGTTCAAACCTGCCCTGGGCTGCACGAGTGCACAAAGTTGGTATTATGTCCCCCAAAATCTTGTCAGCCAATTATGCCCTCTAACCAAGCTACGGTGACTTTAATTAGTTCATAATAACAACAAGAAGAAATAAAGTAACAGTATTAGCTGCAAAGGTACAGTAAGAGAGATGGCCTTTGCTTATAAGCTACATACAGCACTGTTTCATTGCCGGGTTCAATCTCCAACTAACTAGAGCTGCAGCTGCCTTCAAAATGACAAATCTTTTGAACTCTGCCACCCAGAATGTTGCAGTCCATAAAGGTGCAGTAACTGGGCTGTCACCACAGTGGGGAAGAAACTGTAGAGAACCTCTTCCCACACATGCAGCAAAGTAGGATCTATACACACTGCTTGAGGAAGCGTTCTGAGAGAGAGAGAGAGAGATGGCTAATGGGGTGGTCAACATGCCACATCCTCAAGCGGGTGTGGTTTGTGGTTTAGGGGTGGTGTCCAGCCCACCAGCTGGTTAGCACCTATTCTGCAGCCAGCAACAAGTGCTAGGCTGGCTTGCATTTTGTTTCTGCTCATAGGAAGAGCAGGATCCCTGAAACAGAGGTTGGAACCAGCTACATATCTTCTCCCCATCACGGTATTATCTCGGAGAGAAATTGGTCCTAATTCTATAGGCAAGAAGGAAGAGAAACTCCCAAGGAGTCAGCAAAACCAAACCTTATTCATCTTACAGGGGGAGTTAATGCATGGTACTCGTTCCTTTCTCCAAAGATGGCTTTTTAATTTCTGTGTTAAAGGTTTAGTTAATTCATTGTTGGTTAAAGATGCTAGTTAAACAACTCAGGAGACTGAACTTCTCTGTTTCTCTACTGAAAAGCACAGTGGCAGAGCATGCTTCCCCACCACACTCATCCCATCACAGTGCCTGAATCATGACCTAGAAAGCACCTTGAGGGCAAGAATGTAGTATGTTTTCCAGGCGTCTCCAATCCTTGGCCACTCTACTGAGACCAAAAAAATTGTCAATTGTGATGATAGCTTTTCTGATGTCAAAAATTCATCATAGCAACTGAATAGAGACCATTTACTCATTTCAGAAAGACCTCCAAACAGAGCAGACAATAATGACTTTTGGTCACTTAATCTGGGGCAGAGGTGATCTAATGACCTATTGGACAGATAAAGGCTCAGTATTCCATTACACATCCCCTAAGCCATCCAGTCCATTCATGGTATATGAGAATTCCAGGATACGAAGACACCAGGATTCCAAGAGTAGAAGTTTCAAGGACCAGATCATAATTTGGTGTAAAGTTGTTGAAGTCAGTGCAGGGTATGTCAGTTTACACAAGCTGAGAATCTGGCCTGTAAGTTCAAGCCTTGGAAGTGAAAGATTTAAGTTCACTGCTACTCCTGCTTTGTTCTATTTAGTCATTAGCTTTCCATTATTTTTTCTGAACTGTTAATAAAGCTTGGACATGGTGCATTTTAGTTCCTGATTGGAAACATCTAACAGGTAAGTTCTCTGGGCAAGTACTGTCTTTTTGTTATAGGTTTGTACAGTGCTTAGCACAATAGGGCCCTAGCCTATAGCTGCTACTGTAATACAAATAAATAATAATAAGCATGCAGACAAACAATTAATGTATATACCCCACAAGACTTTTGAGACCTATCTCATTGTCTTAAGGGATTTTGTTGTATCTGTATGACTTCTCTGACACAGTGTCATGTTGATGTCTCTGCTTTGGTTTTCAGGAAGCATTATCAGTAGTAAGCGAAGACCAGTCCTTGTTTGAGTGTGCCTACGGAACGCCACACCTTACTAAGACAGAGATGACTGCCTCCTCTTCCAGCGAATATGGGCAGACATCAAAGATGAGTCCGCGTGTCCCCCAGCAAGACTGGTTATCACAACCACCAGCTAGAGTCACCATCAAGATGGAATGTAACCCAAATCAGATTAATGGGTCAAGGTAATGAGGCTAGAGTTTAAAATTACTAGCAATGATGCTTTACTACTATCTGTATCTTATCTATCAAGGTACTTATATGGTCCTTACCACTGGTAGTATCTGAGCTCCTCTACTTACCAACACAATGTGGAAATATCTGTCCATGTCAAAATAGGATTTAGGGGAAAAGATATCTCAACAATTTGAGGCTTGTGTAGTTTTTGGTGTTTTACTCTGACTTGAGTTTAATTCATAGTATTGTGACGGTAGATGTAGCAAACCTGTCTGATACAATATATTTACTAAGTGTTTTTTCAGAAGCTAACGGGGATTTAGTGGGAGAATATACCTTTAAGAACTTTTATTGTCTGCTAAATAGAGCTGTACTAAATTGGAGAGTGGTTTGCCCATGTGTTTCACATAATTTTTCATCATGAGATTTTGGGGAAATGGATTTTATTTACAAAGCCACTTCTGTGCAAAAAGTTTGTGAACTTAAAATAAGGAGTAGGTGTCCCACCCAAAAGCCACCTGTTGTTATCCTCATCCAATTAAAGTCACTGTAGTTAAATTAAAAGTTATGATTGGCTGATTGGACTTTGAAAGACTATTTTGGCAGCCACATTTGAAAACAGGCTAATTATTTCCAGTGAATAGTTTTGTCTAGCTGTATTGATAAATGACTCATCCAGTATATTTTTGTGGTAAAATTATTACAGATAGTATCTTATTTTAATCAGGTTAGCTAAACATGCCTTTGTGTTATTTTTAAAAGGTTACATTGGGCCAAAAGGAGCCCTGGAAGAGTTTTCTTGGGCTTGTGATCTGGACCTGATCTTGCTATGAGAAAATGGTGGTAACAAATAGCTAGGTGTATGAGCTGCTGTCTCTGCCAGAAATGTAACAGGACAATGCAAAAAGCAAGTCCTTATAACGACAAGCAGAGTGAGCTGTTGATCTTTACTCCCATGAGACTGCACGGGGTGACCTGAGGCCTCATGTTTAAAGTGTCTCACTCTAGAAACAGTTTGCGTTTTTATGCAAAATTGCTACCTGTGTATAAATAGAGGGTACAAATTCCCATCACCTTGTAAAAAAGCACCTGCATTTATTCACACATTAATCTGATCTCCTACACTCAAATTATTCAAAACAAAAAACAAAATCCCCCCCCCCCCCCAAAAGGTCACATATACTGTGGTTCTGGTCATATTTGCTGCACTACCAAACATCAGTGCCATAGGTATGATAAAGCAGTCCAGCAGCCATGGATACTCAAAGAGGAATTCTGTACAGTAAATTGTATATCATTAATGTAATAAAATACATTTTCAAAACTGGAGACAAAATTCTACGAATTTCCACCAAATTGTCAAAAAATTGTGTAACAGAAATTAACAAACAATTAACTGAAATATAAGTTATACAGTGGTAGCTATATGTAGTCTTCTTGTAAGTCCCATCATTTAGAGACAAATTTCTAGTTTTGTGTATTAAAAAGGTTTATTCATACATAAGAATGTAAACGTTTTCATCAATTAAAAAAACAAATTTTCCTCCTCCCGAATATTATATTTAAATATTCCCATTTTGTTTTAGTAGATTCTATATGAGAATTGGTGGTTATAGTTTCTCTGGCCAAGCTCAGTGAAATCGGGGGAGGGATAGCTCAGTGATTTGAGCATTGGCCTGCTAAACCCAGAGTTGTGAGTTTAAATCCTTGAGGGGGCCACTTAGGGATCTGGGGCAAAATCAGTACTTGGTCCTGCTAGTGAAGGCAGGTGGCTGGACTCAATGACCTTTCAGGGTCCCTTCCAGTTCTATGAGATAGGTAAATAAATAGTGTTATTGATTATTTAGATTTGTTGTAATTGTTTGTGGTATTATTAATAACTAGGGGTGCAAAATCTTAGCTTCAAATGCTCCCACATTTATAAGGAATCTGGATAATGTGAGTCCATCTGAATTTTGCAGTTAGTCCCATTTCTATGATGGGCCAAACCAAAATTCTGCATTAGAATTCCCCCAGATTTTGGGATGCTTGAAATCCACACCAGTCTGAATAATATAGCTTGGAGCCATCTCTATTAGTAACACAGGTACAAATTTTGTTTAAATATATGAGGGCAAATCCCTGGCTGCAACCAAAAAATGCACAGCGTGGTTCAGGAAGGGGTGCCAAATGTGGTTTAAAGCCTTCTTTTCACTCTGTGATACTGAGCCAGATGTGAACTGGGCTGGTCCCATGGTATAATTTAGGCTGACCTTCAGGCTGTTTGAAATCACATCAGTTGTCATTTGCCACAAGAGGGGGTATTATGCAACCCAGGAGTCACCAGAGCACCTAGCCACACATCTTTTCCCTATCCCTACCCACTTGGCTGGCCAGAGGCTGTGGAAGTGGCATAGGAGCCATTATATGAGCTCTGCACCACTGGAGGACCACCTTACACTAGGGAAATGCCCACAGGGCTGATTTGTCCTGACAGCATGGTGCAAACTAACTGCAGAGCTGGCAAGGTTTGAGCCTGTGATTTTTTTATCTTTACAGAATCACCTAATAGAGTAATTGAAAATACCAAATGGTTACCATTCTTCTCCAGTTATGAACCAGTGTGACCTGGCACACAAAATTGTATTCCAGGTCATGCTGCCTTAGAAAATAATGCAAGTCACTGTTACAGTTTTAAAAAACCTGTGACGAGAACAATGATCTTCTAAAGTAGTTACCATAGCAAATTCTGATTCTATATGTAAATGGAAGGAACATAATTCTTAATACACTGATTTTAAATTAATAAGTGAAGACTCTATGTTTGAAGTAAGGTTCAACTTATTAATTTTGTACTCATCAACATGCCACATTGACAGAGCAAAACAAAACTGACAAATGATCAGGGCTGCCCAGAGGATTCAGGGGGCCTGGGGCAAAGCAATTTTGGGGGCCCCTTCCATAAAAAAAAGTTGCAATACTATAGAATACTATATTCTCGTGGGGGCCCCTGTGGGGCCCGGGGCCTGGGGAAAATTGCCCCACTTGTCCCCCCCTCTGGGCAGCCCTGCAAATGATACTGCACTTACTGTAGACAGACAGGAGAATTTATAAATCCCTACAACAGGGGTTGTCAATTATTTTTTGTCAAGGTCAAAATTTCTTGGTCATGGTATAGTCAAAGTCCAGACTCCAGAGAAAATAATAAAAAAAATACCAACAATAATGATAATATTAAGTAAATAAAAAGATTTTGGGGTCCATTCAAAAACATCTGGCCCTTCAGATTTGACCCGCAGTCCGCCTATTAATTACCCGTGCTCTACAATTTCTGAGACAAGAGGGTATATTGAAAAATAGATTAACACAAGCACAAAATTGTTCATGCATATGCGGCTGTGTATTTAACACAATTTTTTATAACTTTACTAAAGTAATTAAAAATAATACAAACTTTTTCTAGGGAAAGCTATTATTTTATTGAGCCTAACATATACATGCAAAAACAGATCTGTACTTAACTCTTCTACAGCAGTGAATATACTTGAATTTGAAGCAGTACCAAATATTCTTTAAAATTAGTGGAAAATGCAGCTCAATCTAAGTTGTAATATAAGGCACTACTGTACTTGAATTTCTTCTTATAGTACAGGTAAGAATTTTCAAAAGGATAAAGGGACACGTGCTTCTTTTGGTTCCATGCCATGCAGTAAATGGCCCCAATTTACAACAACTAGAACCCAACAAGGTCAAGTGCAAGAGAAAACCGGCTACATGTTGGTTTGTCGCATCACTGCATAACTGCAAAAGGGATTCTCTAACAGATAGTAAAAAGCAGCACCTCTGAAAATCATAACCCCTTTCCTTAGATTGTAAGAGCTGTTTGCATGTTTTTGTTATGCATTTGTACAGCACCTAGCACAATGGGACCTTGATCCCTGATTGAGGCCCCTCAGCACTACTGTGATAAACAGTGAAATGTGCCCCTGGCAAAGTGGTGTAACAGCCAACAGGCATTACATCACAGGAGAATCCTGTACAGATGAATACCCACCTCACCTGTGCAGACTAGCAAGGTGCTCAGATATCATGCTCATGAATGCAGACTATGTCCCTGGAAGGGGCAGCCAGTACGTCCCTCGGCCCGCACCACTTCCCACAGCTCCCATTGGCCTGGAGCAGCGAACCGCGGCCAGTGGGAGCCGCGATCGGTCGGACCTGCGGACGTGGCAGGTAAACAAACCGGCCTGGCCCGCCAGGGGCTTTCCCTACACAAGCGGCGTCCCAAGTTTGGGAAACACTGCCCTAGAGAAACAAGCAGGTTACAGCAGCTTGAAAGGAATACAGTGGCCATGTGCAGTGAGTATATGTGTGTGGTCTATTACAAATCTGGAAATGCTGTGCTACATACTTACATGTACCTGGGCCCCTGACACTTGTTGCTGAACAATGTGTTAGGGCACAATGTTCCACAGCTTTCCTGATAGTCTGTCCGCAGTTTGCCTCGTGTTTAGTTCAGTGGCAGTACTGATCACAGTGTCTGTGCTGTCTGATACTGAGCTGCATGATACTGACTGGACATCTGCTTTGCAATCTAGTACACCTGTTCATGTCTTAGAGCTTATCTGCAGCAGAGTAGCTGTGCCTAGCAAAGACACTACCTACCTGTGAGGCAGTAGCTATGTCAGCGGGAGAAGCCTTGCCGTCAATATAGTGCTGTCTATACCATTGGGTAGGTCGGTATAAATATGTCCGTCAAAGGTGTGGATTTTCCACACCACTGAGCAATGTAGTTATATCGACATAAGTCTGTAGTGTAGACCAGGGCTTACTCTTTTGCAGATGTCTTTTCTCTCCACATTGATTTGCAACCCAGAGGTTTGTTTCCTTATTTTAATTATCCAGTTCTTAAAAGTAATCCAAATAAACACAAAAAATAAATGCACATAGTAGATGGAGTGTATGGTCCTGTTTCTCATTTACATGGAAGCCCTTTACACTGCTCTAGTTACAGTTACACCCACTTTAAGGCCTCTTTGCCAGATCAGCATAAAGGGGCTGTAGTGTATGTGAGAATAAGATTGTATATGTATATAATGTGCTTATTTATTTATGAATTATGTTTCTTAAGTGGTTCATCTGGGATCTTCAGAATATCCTCTAATAATTATCTCTCTAAAAGGGAGACTGGATCTGTATAGCGTGAGAGGTAGAGCATGCAAAAAAGAGTGCAAGATGCTACAAAGGAGCACAAACAATGTGATTAGTTGCATATTGTTCTGTATGTAGCAGGACAATCATTGAAAAGTTCCTTCTCATGGCATTATACTGCTTCCTGACCCATATAATCTATAGTTTGGCTGAGGATATAAAATGTTAAGAGTGTACAGACACTCTAACAACACATGAACAAAGTACGCTTTCTAAAAAGAAATATACTCCACTTTAACTCTTCTTTCCCTGATAATGCTTCGGCAACTTTGCTGTACTTATACTGCATTCAACCTCAATACAAAATTGTTCACTGTTATAAGGGCACTTGTGGATTATATTGGAAAAATTTGGCTTCCAAAACTATTACTGTTAAATACCAAAGAAACGACATTAAAGTAACATTAAGGAGTTATTTGCAGTGTGTTGCACAGGGAATTATATATGCAGTTTCCTTTAACAATAACAGTATTTGTAAGACTAAATCCCAGTGCACAACACTAGAAAATGTAGCCCCAAGGGCTTACCTTAAACCAAGTAAAATGAGGAAATTTGGAATTAAAGCTGTCATTTAGCTTGATACTGTTGCACATACAATTTATATCATAATACACTGTCTCAAATTCACAGTTCCTTCAAGTCCATTATCAATCCAGCCATTACATTTCTACCAGGGACACCAATAAAATAGTACCCTGGATGCCATTATACAGTCAACCTTTTGCCCGAATTTTCCAGAGTAACAATACTGTGCATTGGCATTCTATTTCCATCATCAGTTGCAAATGATTCAGTATGTTAATGGAGTACTACTGTATAACTCAGGAAATTGCATTTGTTATAGTGCTAATTATTTTTATGTTTATTATAAATTATCTATTATAATTATAAATAATAAAATTATGTATGCAGATTATCATTAAAATTAATGTATACAGGCCACAAAACTATATAGAGGATGAAATTTACTGTGGTTCAAATGCCTACACAAGTTGATGGCCCTGTGTACCACTTAAATCCTCTGATTCTTCAATGGCCTCTTTATATTCTACCTTAAGGGATTTAAGGTACCTGATAAATAGCCTGTCTTTTTAAAATGGGGCCTAGGTGGTGTATAGGGTCTTCTGTGACCCTTAGGGCTGGGATGAATTCCACCTATTATGAAATGTAACGATTTCCTAAAAAGCATTATGAAAATTAGCTGTAGTGAAATCACAGCAGAAGTTTTCCAGAGTTAGCTTTGCTGATTTAGTTGCTTTAAACAAATGCCAGAAATAATTATTTGGCATTAAGGTCTATATCATTTGCAAAGTATTATTTTTCAGATGTCACCAATTGTGCTCTAGTGTTGCTTGAAAAACACTTGAAACTGAAAATGTCATTTTTATACATCTTTTTGTTTGGCCCTTTTGGGAATCCTTACATATATATATTTGCCTCAAACATCCTGGCAAGTCTGAACACATACTGTACAATGGAAGACTTTTCCTAATGAGAGTCCCTAATTTTGCCTCACATTCTTATCATCCATAGAACCTTGTTTTAAGATCTTTTATAATAGCTGTTTGTTTGATCCTTTACATACAAAAAGGATAGAAAGAGAATAACTGGGATTAAGTTGACTGGGAGGTAGATCTAATTTTATTATTTAGATATTTTTTATCCATCTTAAATATTAACAACAAAAAGTCCACCTGGCAGAAATCATTTTAATACCATTCATTTTTCAGGGGCATATTTTTTCCATAACTGAAGTGCAGCCATTCAGCTGGTGTTTGACGCCGTCCTTTCCGTCATTGGTAGTTTATTGCTGGCACTCAGTACTAGGATTCTGGTTAAAACCTTGGCACAGACTAAACTATGAACCTAATCCAAAGCCCACTGAAATCAATGGGAGTCTTTCCACTGACTTCAACAGGCTGATCAGGTCCTATTTCACTTCACAACAAAACAGAGAGAATTATCTAATGGGATGACTTATCTAATATTCTTTATTTGAGCAGGCTCCATAAGGGAGCTGCAATCCTGAGAAAGGGATTTGGTCTTGGATATCCCTACTCAGATACCTTTATTCCCACTGACTGGGTGGTTGGTGTTGGTGGCTGTGGGCCAGACAGAGAAAACTGAAACTTCAGTATCTTCTTCACACTGAACTTTGTGTTTGTCTGCTTTATGAAGCAGTTCATTGCTCTGAAAAGCACCAGTTTAGCATTGTTTCTGATTTGGCTCTGGTTTTGGCACAAACATACTGCCAAGGAAGGGGGAAAATGGTCTATCCAGCTCAACTTTAGAGTAGGGTTTTTGGTGTGGTTTTGGCTGGTTGATGCAGCTCAGAAGCTAATTATGTTACCACACTGTCTTCTTAGCAGGGTTGATGTGGTTCTGGTCTGGCAGGTGGGAACTGTGAAGAAATCACTTGACTCTCCAATCCAATAGGACTGGTTTACTTTAAACTGAAACAGATGTATCTCAGATTGACAATTGTTACTGAAATCATAAAAATTTAGAAGAATAGCTAAATATGACTGCATTTTTCACTTTTGAAAATTTAGGCCGAGATTTTCAAAAATGGGGGCCTACATTTAGATTTATGACCTTAATCTCGGTCTCCTGAAAATTCTGAACTAAAACTCTGTAAACCCCTTCATGATCATTCCTATAAGGTCGTATGCGCCCATGGGCAGAGGTACAGCACAAGGCCTATGCAGAATTTAAATCCCACTTACGCCCTATTTTGAAATCTTAAGTGATGTGTAGGCCTTGTGGTAGTCCTCAGCACAGGGGTCAGTTTCGCCAGTAGAGAACTGTAGGACATTAAAGTGTGTAAAACTTTGCTGGCTCATACCAATACAGTGTGGTGTTGAACATTTACAGTTTAATCCATAAAATATAAGTAGTATCTGCTGTGTTTAATGAGAAATAGATAATAGTACTTTAAAGACAAAAGAGAGAATTTTATGTGTGCAGTGTTGGTCAAAAGATATGAGACAGATAGGGTAGAAAGGGACCTCAGGAGGTCATCTAGTCCAACCCCCTGCGCAAAGCAGGACCAATCCCCAGACAGATTTTTGCCCCAGACCCCTAAATGGCCCCCTCAAGGATTGAATTCACAGCCCTGGATTTAGCAGGCCAATGCTCAAACCACTGAGCTATCCCTCCGCCTGGGTGAGGTGATAACTTTTATTGGACCAACTTCTGTTGGTGGTCGTTACAAGCTTTCAAGCTACACAGGCCTTGTCTTCAGGTGAGGGGAAGGAAGCAGAGTGTCTGAGGTAAATATGAATTGAGAGAGATTGTTAAGCAGAAGGGGCAACATATGCTGGAAGCAATCACTTGAAATAAGGTGGGCAATTTGGGGTTAGATTGTTATGTATAAAGGATTTGAAGTGGTCAGTTAAGGGTAGGAGGCAGTGTGGTGTGTTACAAGTTGTTGTAATGAGCCATAAAACCAGTGTCTGTGTTAAGTCCATGGCTTTTGGTGTCTAACCGAGTTATGAATTTAAATTTACTAAGATAAAGAAACTGGGTTAATCTTTTTTAACTTAACATGTTTGTGCACATCAATTTCACAGCACATATATGCTAATCACTAAAATCAGCAGACATTCCACAGACACTGGGGATTGTGGTTTCCATACAAGATGTCATTTCTATGTATGCATGGCATTCTGTACTTTGCTAGCTTGCTAGCTTTCTATATGATCCCTGCCCACAAAAGAAGGAATATGTGGTTTGGGAAGGGCCCCGACTTCCAACACACTTAGTATTTTATGAAACCGCAAACACAACAGGCTTCTAAGCTCTTGAAATGAAATACAATTTGAGAAATGTAATCCATTACCATTATAATAGAGTTTCTATAAAAATAATAAAAGAAAAACAAGAGAAAATGGGTCCTGAAAGGTATAGGCCAGCTGGGAAGTTATTGTGGCTTTGGCTTGACTACCACTGTATCAGACTTCAGAATTCTCCCTGGCAGTAATCTAATTGTAAATTATGTATATACAGAACATCATTTCTTAGCTTTGGCTGTTAGTGCCCCCCTCTCCTTTCCCTTTCTTCACTCCAACCTCACACATAAGAAATATTGAAGTGTTTGCACTAATGGAGAAATGACAACGTGCAGTCAAACTTAAACCAGCTGTTTCCCTGCACTGTGAACACAAAGAGCAGGGCTGGTAATATTTATAGCTTGCCTGGCCTCTAGTGAGCTAGATGCTGACTGCCTTAATTTGCTGTGATGGCCTTAAGGCTTGAAGCAGCTGGGGATTGTGAGATAGCCAGAAAAAGGCAGGGGTGGGGGAGGGGAGATGGTTTCAATTAGCAAAAAGTTATTGTTTGATTGAAAATGTATGGCTGCTGCATTTACATCTTGGTAAATTAGCATCTTTTGTTTTGCCTGCAGAATGTCAATGAGGTTGTATGTGTTGGTTCATGGAGTTTGCTTCATCCTTTTGCTATATGAAATAACAGAAGGTTTTGATTTGACCCAGTTATAACAACACTCTGGTTCCATGTTCTTGTTTGAGATACTCTCCAAAAATGGGTAGACTTATCCTGGTTAGCAAAAAACAAATACACAGTGAGTCAAAGTGTACAAGCATAGTGGTATGAAATGCTCACCTGCAAAGAGTGAGCATTGGCCAGAGAGTGTGCAGAGCCAAGAGTTGTCGTCTTAGCGGAATAATACTAAGCTAATGGTAAATAGTGAATGAGTCCACTAATGGTGTTCTTTTCTATGGGCACTGAAAAGTGCCAGCAGTGGAACTACCATGAAGGATGTGTCCTGGGAAATAGTTTAGTAAGGTATGGAGGAGGGAAAATATTTTAAGACATATTTATACAAGGCGCAAACCTGTTCTCATTAAATTCAGTGGCATAAACTCCATCAACTTCAGTGGGAACAGAGTGATTGGTAGGACATATTATAACCTACATGCATTTTTTGGTATTTTCATGTCTGTGTTATATTGTAATCATGTGTAAAGAATGTCATGAAGCTTTTGTAAGAAAGAGGCTATGCAAAAATAGGAGTGTGTTCTCTCAATGGGCCAAATGCAGCTACATACCCAGCAAACTTCAGTGGGAATTTGCTCGAGTAAGAATTGAATAAGAACCACAGTATTTGCCTACCTATGCACTTATAACACCAATTAGCCATAACTTCAGTGATGCTTTCCATGGGGAAGAACATAGATAGCATTAATTGAACTCTGTCAACTAGTTTGATCTTCTAATATCATTACTAAAGTCTGGTTTCATAGTCTCAGTTCACATGCAAAGGAATTGCAGTTCATGCCAATCATAGAATATCAGGGTTGGAAGGGACCTCAGGAGGTCATCTAGTCCAACCCTCTGCTCAAAGCAGGACCAATTCCCAACTAAATCATCCCAGCCAGGGCTTTGTCAAGCCTGACCTTAAAAACCTCTAAGGAAGGAGATTCCACCACCTCCCTAGGTAACCCATTCCAGTGCTTCACCACCCTACTAGTGAAAAAGTTTTTCCTAATATCCAACCTAAACCTCCCCCACTGCAACTTGAGACCATTACTCCTTGTTCTGTCATCTGGTACCACTGAGAACAGTCTAGATCCATCCTCTTTGGAACCTCCTTTCAGGTAATTGAAAGCAGCTATCAAATCCCCCCTCATTCTTCTCTTCTGCAGACTAAATAATCCCAGTTCCCTCAGCCTCTCCTCATAAGTCATGTGCTCCAGCCCCCTAATCATTTTTGTTGCCCTCCGCTGGACTCTTTCCAATTTTTCCACATCCTTCTTGTAGTGTGGGGCCCAAAACTGGACACAGTACTCCAGATGAGGCCTCACCAATGTCGAATAGAGGAGAATGATCACGTCCCTTGATCTGCTGGCAATGCCCCTACTTTTACAGCCCAAAATGCCGTTAGCCTTCTTGGCAACAAGGGCACACTGTCGACTCATATCCAGCTTCTTGTCACTGAATGAAGCCAGCCTCTGGGGTCTGCAAAGTTTCTAGCTGTTTCTCCACTCTTTCTGCAAGATTTTGGCAGTTTGGGGATGGCTTTGGTTCCCTGAATGCTCCTGGTGTCCCAGGCAGTGTTGGTACCCAGCAGTCTTTTTCATATTCATCTGCTAAGGCAATTTGTAGCTGACGTGGACGTTTCCACAGTAATGCACATGTGTGTGATTTAGGCACATAACTGGCCATGTAGTTTATGTAACTGTTGCAATGGAAAATATTGATTAAAAATGTAATGGAAAATTTTGGAAAGTGTCAAAGTCAACACTGGTAGGGAAAAACTTTTGTAAAAACGCCATTTTTCAAAGAAAATGCTTTTGTCTGAAAAAATGTTGAGCACCTCTACTCAGTAGAACTTACGTTTGTGCAGAGAGAGGGGAATACTGAATATAGCTTGGAACAAACTAAATATAGTTTGATCTTCAAATGGTGTAATTTTGGTCAAATATAATTGACATTTATTGGCCCTGCCTTTCTGAGGGATACTTCTTTGCATGGCAGGCCTCTGCCTTCTGTGGGAAAGGAGGCATGTGGAAGGCTCTCTGAGGTGTTGGGAAAGCATAAAGGAGGAGTGTGGACTATGTGAGCCTGCAGCAGGAATTGGGTGGGCCTGGTTTTGGAGGGGGAAGGGTGAGCTCGGAGCAGAGCGAGTAATGCAGCCTGGAGATCTGTAAACATTGGGATGGAACCATGGTTCATGCCATAGAATGTAGGGGAGAGAAACCCATCCTGCTTCCCTGCACCATGGTGGGATGTTCTGAAGGGAAGCTCTGCAAGGAGATTCTCAGAATTCTCCTCTCATGAGACCCCCTCCCATGCAAACAGCCATGGGAGGGAATAATCCAGGCTGTTATTAAATTAACCAAACCAAGCACTATACAGATATTTCCATGACACAGTTGGTTTTATTTTTTCCCCTCTGGTAAATGAAAGATAGTTTTTTCAAATCATCAGAATGCTACAAAGAGATGGGTTTATAATCAAAATTACTACATTATATTTCATTTGTCATCTCTTGCATTTACACACAATATACCGTAGGTATTTGATGTCACAAATAAATATTTCCTTGAATAACGAAGAAAAGAATTATATTTCATATATTTATTTATGAACTCAATTCTGCTTCCATCGGAATCTATGAATGGCAAAACTCCCACTGGCTTCAATGAGCGCAGGAATGGGCTCTAAATCTCCCCTATAAAATCATCTTGATTTTAAATGTTCCTAAATAAAGGGAATATTCTCAGTTCCAAAAGCCGATGGAGAAATATTTTGCTCAACAAACATTTAGCAGCTCTTAGAATTGAATTAGCTCAGTACCTGACAAAACACTAAGAGCTCTGCTAAACTGTTCTTGGTTAGTAACTATTGTAGCCTTTTTGGGGCTTTTGTAAATTCCAGGTGTAACAAAGTATATTTACAAAGGGTAAAAATAACATGCAGCTGTGAAGAAAAACATCTCAGGTTTCAGTTCAAGCCTGAAGTTCAGAATGAATCACTGCAGAACTGCACCCTTTGTACTTGGGCACACTTTCCGAAGGCAACTTTTCCACTGCCCTCAGTCCCCTGATGATTCAGAAATAAAGCAGACTCACGAAATGTCCTAAAAAAACCTTTTAAAGACAATCCCTCTCTTGTTGTTCTGTGTAGTAAAAATATTTTTTCTGGTGGCTGCCCTGCTTATGTTTTCAGTTCTACTCTTCATATTATGAAAGTCAGTTTCGTTTGCTGAATTAGGTTCGGTTCAGTAAAGCAATAAAGCATATGCTTAACTTTAAGGACTTGGGTAGTCCCTTTAGCTTTGTTGGTACTTGCTGGAAGTTAAGCCTGGGTTTAAATGCTTTCCTGAATGGCTGCTTCGGTCATTTATCCAATAGAGTAAGGGACCAAACTCTTGACCATCTGCTTCTGGATTTTAATGAAATATGCTAACTTAAGTTGTGGTCTTTTTTCCCCATCTGCTCTGTTTATAGTCAGATCAGAGAACCACCCTATCAGTCCTGTCAATCTGCCAAAAGCCTTTTGCTACTACTGGATCTTTCACATCATTTATTGTTTAGTGTTTACAATAGTTTTTTAATGCATGATTGCCTGTGGAAATGGTGCAGACTAAAACTGATATATTTTACAGATACAACAATCTGTTTAAATCCCTTGCATTCCAAGTTCTTTTTATAGAAAAAGAAAATTAAGTAATTTTGCAAATTAAACCAGAGGATCTGGCTAATAGTCTGTGTCACAAAACCATTGAAAATAATCTCATCATACAAAAAAATCAATGAACAGGCCAAACTGCCCTCATTGACATCCATGTAATGCCATTGACTTCTATAGGGTTGCACCGATGACTAAGGGCAGAATTTGGCCTGTGTCTCTAACTATAAACGGAGTTAAGTGTGCAATCTCATTTATACACAGGTGCCATTTCTATTTGTTAATGGTAAACATAAAAAGCCAACATTTCAGCCACAAAAAGATTTTCTAAGAAACTTCCTCACAACATGTAACTATGTCTGCAATAATTTTTTTTGTCTGTTTGCCTCTGTGTAGTAGAAATAAGGTACAATAGGCTGAAGTAGTTAATTCAGTTTATATTTTGAGGTGTGCATGGGGGAGAAATTTACTCTCTTAAAAAATGCCCAAGTATTCTGACTATGTATGGGCGGTGGTAAAATCCACCGTCACCCAACCTGAGGCCAGGGTGAGGGGCTGCTGTGAAACTCCTACATCCACTCACATGGCTGTTATTCAGGCCCGTGGTCTGGCATAGTGGTTGCAGCAGCCTCACACCAGGCAGTTTTCACACAGAATATGTTGTGCAGGATATTTTACATTTCCCTCTTGATTTCTTTATTACAGGTATGTAAGTATCCCTCTTGATT